>NC_056749.1:432591474-432666474 GCF_019279795.1 Protopterus annectens
ATGTCTATAACCCCTGTTGACAAACCTATGATAAAGATCCAAGCCATCTCTATCAAAATCACCCTGTGTCGAACTCAGGCGTTTGATACGCATAAATTGGGACTTGGGGATGTTGCGGATGGTGTGGCCTGGGTGCATGCTAGAAGCATGCAACAAAGTGTTGTATTGAGGGTATTTGCGATAAGATCTAGTGTTCAACATATGGTCTGTGTTTCTGGTAACGGTAACATCCAAAAAATTAATGCTTTGAAGATCGTGTGTTACCGTAAACTCAATTCCCCATACATTTTGATTGAGATATTCAATGAATTCCTGTAAATACCTGACATCTGCCCGCCAGGATCCTTGACTGTTAACTGAAAAATACAATTTTTGGTTATGATGCCCTCCTCAAGGACAAGATTCAGAAAAGTGTCTATTTCCTGTTTGAAATGAGTGGTAGGATCATAGGCCATGTACATATAGCATCTTTTATCAGACAGTTGAGATTGGCCCTCATTCAAATATGAACTCATATCCATCACAACCACGGCTCCCCCCTTTATCTGCTGGAAGGATGGCAATATTTTGGTTCTCCCTTAGTTCATTAAGTGCAGTAGATTCCTGTGTTGAAAGATTAGATCTCATTATGTCATATTCCCTATGTTCAAAGTGTAGGTCCCTAAGGACCGCTTGCATAAAAACAGAAACATGTTTGTGCATAGGTGGTTGAAAATCAGACTTAATGAATCTAAACTCATCAGTTCTTTGAGAGTCTCTATCTGCAAAAACAATTTCAAATTCAGGTTATGACAGAAGCTCATAACATCAGTGACAGTGCTATATTCAAGTAAAGTCAAGTAAAACTACATCATCACATGCGATGTGGTACCTAAAATGTAGTACTGCACTGCCACTGGTGAATGGCACACATGATGGGATCCAGTAAAACTACATCATCACAGGGACGGTGTTACCTAAAATGTAGTACTGCACTGCCACTGGTGACTGGCACCCATAATGGGATCCAGTAAAACTACATTATCACAGGGGACTTGGTACAAAAAATGTAGTACTGCACTGCCACTGGTGAATGGCGCACATAATGGGATCCAGTAAAACTACATCATCACAGTGAACATGGTACCTAAAATGCAGTGCTGCACTGATGACTGGCACACATAACGGGATCCAATAAAACTACATCATCACAGAGGACATGGTTCCTAAAATGTAATACTGCACTGACCCGGGTGAATGACACACATAATGGGATCCATTAAAACTACATCATCACAGGGGACGTGGTACCTAAAATGTAGTACTGCACTGACACTGGTGACTGACACACATAATAGGATCCAACAAAACTACATCATCACAAGGGACGTGATACCTAAAATGTAGAACTGCACTGCCACTGGTGAATGGCACCCGTAATGGGATCCAGTAAAACTATATCATCACAGGGGATGTGGTACCTAAAATGTAGTACTGCACTGCCACTGGTGAATAGCACAAATAATGGGATCCAGTAAAACTACATCATCACAGGGGACGTGATACCTAAAATGTAGTACTGCACTGACACTGGTGAATGGCACACATAATGGGATCCAGTAAAACTACATCATCACAGGGGACGTGATACCTAAAATGTAGTACTGCACTGCCACTGGTGAATGGCACACATAATGGGATCCAGTAAAACTACATCATCACAGGGGACGTGGTACCTAAAATGCAGTACTGCACTGCCACTGGAGAATGGCACAAATAATGGGATCCAGTAAAACTACATCATCACAGGGGTCGTGTTACTTAATATGTAGTACTGCACTGCCACTGGTGACTCGTACCCATAATGGGATCCAGTAAAACGACATCATCACAGGGGACGTGGTACCTACAATGTTGTATTGTACTGCCACTGGTGAATGGTACACATAATGGGATCCAGTAAAACTACATCATCACAGTGGACATGGTACCTAAAATGCAGTACTACACTGATGACTGGCACACATAATGGGATCCAATAAAACTACATCATCACAGGGGACATGGTTCCTAAAATGTAGTACTGCACTGCCACTGGTGAATGGCACACATAATAGGATCCAGTAAAACTACATCATCACAGGGGACGTGGTGCCTAAAATGTAGTACTGCACTGACACTGGTGACTGATACACATAATGGGATCCAATAAAACTACATCATCACAAGGAACGTGATACCTAAAATGTAGAACTGCACTGCCACTGGTGAATGGCACACATAATGGGATTCAGTAAATCTACATCATCACAAGGAACGTGATACCTAAAATGTAGTACTGCACTGCCACCGGTGAATGGCACACATAATGGGATACAGTAGATCTACATCATCACAGGAGATGTGGTTCCTAAAATGTAGTACTGCACTAACACTGGTGACTGGCACACAAAATGGGATCCAGTAAAACTACATCATTACAGGGGATGTAATACCTAAAATGTAGTACTGCACTGCCACTGGTGACTGGCATACATAATGAGATCCAGTAAAACTACATCATCACAGGGGACGTGGTACCTAAATTGTAGTACTGGACTGACACTGGTGTATGGCAAACATAATGAGATCCAGTAAAACTACATCATCACAGGGGATGTGGTACCTAAAATGTAGTAGTGCACTGACATTGGTGAATATCAACACATAATGGTATCCAGTAAAACTACATCTTCACAGGTGACGTGGTTCCTAAAATGTAGTACTGCACTGCCACTGGTGACTGGCACACATAATGGATCCAGTAAAACTACATTATCACAGGGGACGTTGTTCCTAAAAGGTAGTACTGCACTGCCACTGGTGACTGGCACACATAATGGGATCCAGTAAGACTACATTATTGCAGGAGACGTGGTACATAAAATGTAATATTACACTGACATTGGTGACATGCGTACATAAAGGGATCCTGTAAAACTATCAAAGGGGATGTGGTTCACTCTTTGAATCAGGGCAAAAGACTATCCAGGATAAATACAAGGAACAAGAATCAAAAAACTTAATTTTTAATATTTTATCTTTTGATTTCACTTGTGATCAAAAGAGTCTGTTGAACAAAGTCCCGTCCTTTATACCAGCCAAGAAATGAAATAGTACTGATACTACTATTGATTTGAAATTATTCACTAAAAATGCTAATTTAAGTTTAATGTTTCCTCAAGAAGAAGCTTCTGCCTCCAATTGCTTTAAGAAAACAAGTTCCTTTATGCCCAATATGCATCCATTGATTGATATAGTGATACATTTATTAATCTTTGTGAGAATGATTTACATAAAAGTTCCACACTTGATGATTAAATTACATAAAGATTACTTGGGTGATTTATTTGACAATGAGCTTATGAGTCAAGACTGCAAATGACAAAAAGGAAAAAACTATAGAAATTTACTTGATTTTAGTAAAAGCAATGTTTTTTCCTGGCCTCGTGACAAAACCAACACTGCAGACACTACTGATGGTTCTGCACATGAAAAAGAAGTTATTACATCTGATAACAGTATTACACAGGCCCAGAATACTAGTGAGGCATATTATATCTGATAACAGTATTACACAGGCCCAGGATACTAGTGAGGCAACTAACAGTAGTAGTGTCTCTTTTCCATTTCAACCACCCAAAGTAACTGTGCCTGGTACTTCTTCAGCTCCCTATTTTTCACTCATAGAACCTCTACCTATACAGACAGATTATAGGAGAGGGTGGTCCTGAAGCCAACCCAGAAGGGGACACATTCACTCCTTGAACCAGGGAACAGAGTATCCAGGATAAATACAAGGAACAGGACTCAAAAACTAATTTTTAATATTTCATGTTTTGATTTGACTTGTGATCAAAAAAGTCTGTTGAACAGAGGCCCATCCTTTATACCAGCCAAGAAATCAAATACTACTGATAAAAAAAAATCTTTTGGCTTTTCCCAGTTAGGGGTCACCACAGCAGAACTCCCATCTGCTAATGATTGGCAGTGGATGTTTACTACTCATACCATTACTGATTTGAAATTATTCCCCACAATTGCTAATTTAAGTTTAATGTTTCTTCAACAAGAAGCTTCTGCCTCCAATTGCTTTAAGCAACCAAGCTCCTTTAAGCCCAAAATGCATCTATTGATTGATATATTTGTTAATCTTTGCGAGAATGATTTACTTAGAAGTTCTGCACTTCATGATAGAGCATCCTTTTTCAATATATCTTCAGGTGACTATAATGCACTAAAGACATTATATGAAAATCCTTGTCTTGATATTCATCCAGCCAATAAATGTGTAAGTATAGTCCTTATGAACAAATAGCATTACCTTACTAAGATGAGTCAAATGTTAGAAGATGCAAACACCTATATGCCCCTTCTGAAACAAGAGGTTGAAGGTATGATTTAATAAGGTTGAGTTGTATGTTTTTGATTTGCATATGACTGGCCTGATTTCTCTAGCTTTATATAATTATTTTTCAACTGAGCATCCAGTTATACCTGTTTTATATGGGCTACCTAAGGTACACAAGAATTTGAATGCCCCCCCACCAATGAGACCATTTGTCTCTAGCAGGGGATAGGTGACAGAGGCATTATCTATTTTTGTGAAAATATCCTTACATCCTATTTTAGATGGTGTACCCAGCGTCCTTCAAGATACAAATAATTTTTTTGTGTGACTTTTTATGCTTGGTACAAAGAACGTGAGAACACTGAACAGCTACCTCTGGTTACCCTTGACATTAATTCACTTTTTACTGTCATTCCAAATTATGTTGATATTGAATATGTTAGAACAGTGACTTCTACAAACAAAGTGACTTTGATATGTGTGCTTCTTGAGAACAATGTGTTTATCTTCGAAGATGCTTTTTATCTACAGTGTGTTGGGGTGGCAATGGGCACAGCATGTGCCAATTCATATGTGAATTTGGCCTTAGCTTAATGGGAATATGAATTTATTTATTTGAACAATCCATTTGTGAACAACATCAGTTACTATAGATGTTTTGCGGATTATATCTTTTTGGTATGGAAAGGTACATCTGATACTCTTTCATCTTTTATTGATTATTTACATACCACAACTACCTTTCTAAGATTTACTCATCACTTCTTGAGTGATTCAATTGGTTTTTTAGATGTTACTGTATCCAAAGACGTGCATGGCAAAATAGAGGCTAAGATTTTTAGGAAGTCTTGCAAAAAGAACATTTTGCATAAAACCAGCATGCACCCCAGATACATCACTCAGAATGTGCTGAAGGCTCAGTTGCTCAGAACATCGAGGTTTCACAATATGGACAATAGTGCAGGTGACTCACTAACAGAGATGTGTGAATGGTTCTTGGTAAGAGGCTACTCTTGTAAGGAAGTAGATGAAGCAGTATCTGAAGTCTGTTCCCTAAGGCAAACTACTGCACAACCCTATTTTAAGGAATATGATGACGTAATACTTAATAGGTCTGATAGACAAACTGTCATCCCTTGAGTTGTACTTACATACTCAAGCAATGTAGGAGTGATTTATGAGATTGTAAAAAGCTGCTGGCCAGTTTTGATTACAGATGAAATGGTCAGAAGGGCTCTAGGACCCACACCAAGTTTTTTGTTTCGCAATAATAAATCTTTAAAAAGAGAACTATGCTATAAATATATGAAATGCAAAAGGTTTCCATTGTTGAATTGTACCGCTACTTTTCTATGTCGATCTTGTCAAGCATGCAAACATATTTTGACTACAAGCTTTAGTGAACATCCCTCTTTGTGCTATCAAATCCATTTTGACTTTTATGCTGGCTGCAGGAGTTTGAATGTGATTTATTATGCAAATGTCAAGTGTGCAGCAGTTTTTATGTAGGAAAAACAAATTGTATGCTGAAAGACAGAATACTTGAACATGTTGAGGACATTTGCAACAACAAACTTACAAATGCTTTAGCTATACATGTATCTGATTCTGGCGCTGCTCATTGTTTTAAATTTACTGTTTTGGAGTACATTGAACATACCATTAGAGGAGGAGATATCAGAAACATTACTGAACGTGCTGAACTTAATTGGATTGTTTTCTTAAAAGCAGAGTCTCCCCCTGGTTTGAATAATAATGCTTCAATCAAACCAGTTTTACAAGCATGTGGCTTAAGGCATTGATTTTATAATTATTTAGAATGGTTTTGCCCTACCACTTCCTGAGTAGCCATGTGACCTGATTGTTTTTTCTGCTTGGGTAACTTTCTGCTTTTAAAAGTGCTACAGTTTGTATGGAATATTATGATCTGAAGAGCCAGCCTCCAGCCGTGAAAGCACTTACCTTTTACTTGTTTGTTTTTTCTATTGTTTTCCTATGAAAGCTTTATACATGTCAGCCATGGTGGTCGAGCTTGTTTATACCTGTTGGATTGTATTTTGTGCTAACTCGACGTTCATTCATCTGGTATACTTTTGTTTCTTTTTCATCATTTGGTTTCAGATAGTCAGTAGTGTTGTATCTATGCTTCTTGGAGATTGTGTCTTGCCACTCTCTGTTTGTGCTTCTATGTTTGTTATTCTGGTAAAACATAGCCCTCATATGATGGTCTCATGGGAATGCCAGTGCAATCCTGTTACTATTGCATGACTACAATCAGTTTCTGGAGGGTTACTGTGTGGTTTCTTAGGAAGGTCCACAACCTGTGATGTTTTGTCTATTTTCTTCTGGTCCTGGACAAAGGTTCCAATGCATTATTATACATAAACTAGATATTTGGAAAAAAGAGGGATGTTACATGACATGTATGTTTGAATGTCTTGCTGTACTTTTTAAGGCACAGAAGCATATAGGTCTCTGCTGCAATGTGCAATGTTTCCATCATCAGCAGAAAAGCATTAACAGCAATTTCAGAGTTATATAGGGAAGCCAGTTCAATTTCCTACTCATTTAAAGTTAGATGTCAGGGAACATTGTAGTTCTGAGATGCAAACTAAAGTGTTGAAGCTACTTCCGCAAGAATTGGACACACTATTACTTTGCAGGTGGCAACTACTCCTACCCAGAATTCCTAATCAGTCTTTTTAAATCAACCATGATGGACTGCTGCTTGGTTCTCTCTGACTGTCTGTTGCATCATCATTTTCTACTATTAGTTTGTCTCTTCCAGCCTAAGTGTTCCCCTTTCAGTTTGTACACATTCACGCATATTTGTTGGTTCTGTTTTGACTTTGTTTGCACTACCTTTGTGTACCTTTCCACCCGTGTTTCTGTTCCATCCTTCCCCTCATCCCCACTTCCTCAGAATGTATAAAATGGAGGCCAAAACCACATAAGAATATACAATTACTCCTCCTACCTATTTATTTATTTATTCATACTTCACTTCTTTGTGTGCCTCTGCTTGCTATGTTCCCCCCATTTCTTACTGTTTTACACTCTTCTTTCCTCCACTGTCATGTGGCCATCAAGTGTCTGCTGATTGGACACTGCACCTCAGATGTTCGCATTTTACTATACCTTACTGCTATGTGGCACTTTCTGAAACTCTGCTACAGCATGTCCCTCCTTATATTAATTGTTGATGCTTTAATGTGACAGAAATGAGATTTGTGCCAGCCAGTACATGCCTGTTTTTTTGCTTGCCTACATATGTACTGCTCTACTCAAGTGTGTTCAGCATGCATTTTATCTGCACTACTTGTCTTTCCACAACAGAGAGCAACTTGTGGTCAGTCATGCAGTGTGCCCTCATTTAGTTATTTGTGTGCTGTTTGCACTGCAGTGCACCATGACTGCACTGTACAACCCTTTCTCAGCCATGCAGTACATTTCTGTAAATCTCACCCCTTCTGTACAGTTCTGTAGGTCTGATGTTTCTCTGCTGCATTTCCTCCTTGTATTTCTGGTGTTATGAGTAGAGTGACAGGTCATGCTGTTTTTCAGCTGCTCACCATCATTGACAGAAATGTAATAAAACATCATTTATGAGCACTAACCTATATTCAGATGGTACCAACATAATATCTTAAGTTTCCTTCTCAAGGTAATATGTGAAAACTTTGATAAACAGCATATCTTTAACTCTTTGGCTGAGGAGATTTACATATATTTGAGTAGTGTGGTGTGGTGTCATCCAGTCTCCTCAAAGTCAATTTTTGACATAATATTTTTCAAATCCATGTTACAGATGTTAGGAATATAACAAATCTTGCAGCCAGAAAAAATGTTGTACTTTTGAAACTAAAATTTATTGTTAGCACTTTTTTCTGGCTGCAAGATTTGTTTTGTTTGTTTTTCCATTTTTTATATAGATGTTAGGAATATGTTGTCTTCTTTTACTTTTGTAAGTTTCATCATTAGGTACAATGATGGCTCCTTCCATTGATTTGTGTCCACATACTATACATTCATGTTTTACATGTTTCATTTATTCCACATATTTGCTGATCAAACTGATGAAGCATCTGTTTGATGTGAAAGCACTTACTGGTGTTGTTTGTTCGATTTGAAACTGGTTCTGCAATAAATCATTGGATTTTATGCTATGGTCTTCTCATCTCCATTTTTTGATTTACATTTCTGCTGTTTCAGTTTGCTTTGGAGAAGGTGAAGTTTATCCATAGTGGCTGCATTTGTTGCTTTTCTTTTTTAATATTCTAATCTTAGCAAAAGAATATTATAGTTTGCTAGGTCCTTCAAAACTCATTCTACATGGCCTACTGATCAGTGGTGTAGCTAGAGTTTGTGCCGCCAGGGGCTGTCTTTGAGTTTGCCACCATTCCCCACTCACAAAATCATGGTTGAATGGGGCCCTCCCCCTTGCAGCCATTCCAATGTCCTGTTACTTGGTTATTTCACCCCATTTACCATAAACATTATAATGTGCATACAGCTTTACTTCTACAATGACTATTTGGATTTTATTTAAAACTTTCGTTTTACATTTTATAGCACAAACACTAATAGACATCTGCTAAACAAAGCAATACAGTCTCACAATGAAAAAGGACTTAGCATTAAAACTTCTCTGCCTTTGAAACATACATTCATTGAAACAGCATTGAAACCCACATTCAAAGAAACTGCATCTGGCCAGTGGCGGATAAAAATTACCTTTGGGCTGTTTTCAAATCATAGGCCCCTTGCACATGAAACATACATGTGTTCTTTGATACACATTCCTGATTGTATTAAATTATATCCCTTGTATAATACAACACACTTGTTAGAGCATGTTTTAAATTTATTGTTTTGAACATTTTTGCAGTAAGCAATGAAACAAAATACATAAACCAATAAAAACAAAACTGCCTAATTCAGAACATTTCCATCATAAAAGTCAACAAAAACTTTTATAATCCACCAGTATCAGTAAATATGCACAATCAGTGCAGACGTAAAAGTCATCTAAATAATTCACATTAAAGATATCTGTAACAAATGAAGAGGTTACTGCCAGCAAAAAACTTTATATTTCATTGTTTCATTGTACAAATAATTGCCTGTTGCCCTCAAGGAATAAATTGCCTATGCTACATTTAAAAAAAATGATAAGCTAGTAATATTACAATAGGGAATGGATGGTAAACTGATAACAGGTTCATAGGTATCTCTGCCAAAGAGGACATTCTCAGGACTGCAGCATCCAGCCCCTTTAAAAGTACACCACAGTACAGTATCAGCAATCCATCTACATACTATGGGAGTAGAACCCACAGCCTTCTGCATCAAAAGCAGGTATACTACCTGTTGTGCTACTAACAATGCAAACAGACTTGGCATAAGACATATATATATATATATATATATATATATATATATATATATATAGATATGTGTGTGTGTGTGTGTGTGTGTGTGTGTGTGTGTATGTATATATATATATATATATATATATATAATATAGGTTTAATATCAAAATCTGGACTGTCATAATGATTTTCAGTTAAAAATGAATTTAAATGTTAACTTTGTGAAAATCGTTTGCTCATAATGCTGAAAACATTTTATGATAGTTTACAATTTGATACATTCGTTATTTTCAAAAACATGCATAAAGTAATCAAACGTAGTCACATAGGCAGTACCAACTGTGTTAATAGAGCCTCTTAACATCGAATTACAAAACTACAGAAACCAGTAGTAATTCGCAATTTCACATTCATTTAACTGCAATCCAACATAACATGTTAAAAACAAGCATTCAATGTCACTGTAAAAGAAAATGTGCATTTCCAGATTTTGATAGTAAACCTATATATCTGTATTTCTTTCTCTTTTTATGTATGTGTGTGTATATATATATATATATATATATATATATATATATATATATATATATATGTATGTGTGTGTGTGTATTTTTTTTAATCACCTTTATTAAATTCTTATATTGTAGACAATGATAAAGGTACACATATAATAAAAACAGGAAATGAGCCATAGCAAATATTTTTCTTTTCATGCATTATACGTATGTTTTCTTTTTAACAACTAACATTCATTTCAATATTACATAAGTTGCTCAATTCCTGCCTTCCTTTAAATCTCACTCCTCATCCTGAACATTACTTTGCTTGTAATTTTAATGCAAATTCCATTTATTTATATTTATTTATTATTTATTTATTTATTTCCAGTTTGATGACCGGGAATGTCCACTGGGCTTAAGGAGCCCATTTTCAGTGGAGGCCTGGGGAGAAAAGCTCCATAGTACATAGTAGAAATAGTACCAATTAAGCAAATTGTAATATTATATAGAAAGCTAAGCAAAGTAAAACAGCAAAATATACAATACATTTTACATGCTTACATTTTAGAGAACAAGTAGTACATAGTAAAATTGTACAGAGGTTTTAAATAATCTGTGAATGGTTTAAAAGTAACATTTGTAAGAAGGCAGTAAATAAGATTAATCCCCTAAAAGAGGAGGGTAAAGGTGGAAGGTACCTTATAGGTTCATAGGTTCATAGGTTCATACTAGGCTATCTGCCCTAGGGCATTTATAAGCCTAGCCAGAGTGTGTTTGGCTGTCGCCACCCATTTTAAATTAATTTTGCTATGCCTTTTTTTGAGGTAAGTATACTGTGCCTCTGTCTAACAGTGACACAGAAGTGATAGCCGGGGTAAACCTACGATCTCCCATCCACTCATAAAGATTCCTCTTGAAGATAGTCAATGTGGGACTCTGCCTAACCTGGACTGGGATTTTATTCCAGAGTAAAGGGAGCCTCTGGGTTATGAATCTGTCCCTCCAGCATGTCCTATTTATTTTAGTGCTGAGGTTCAAGTCTCTCGAGCACGTAGCTCAATGGGATTTGGATTTTCTGAGGTGCAGCATGTCCATTAATTCTGGGTTGGACATGGCTTTATACGTCAGGCACAGATCGCCTCTGAGCAGGCGGTATGCCACTGAGTAGAGCTGGAGTTTCTTTAACCAGGCAGCATATGGCATCTGTTTGAGCCCTTTGATCCTCTTGGTGAGGTACTTTTGGGGTCTTTCCAGTTGCTGCAGGTGTCTGGTACGGTACATCCCAAAAGGGGCATTGTACTCAATTATGGGCCTGATGAGGGATGAGTAAAGAGGCACGATGACCTCCCTGATCTAGATGTGAATCCCTTCATGATTAGGTGGGCTATATAAAATGTTTTTCTAACCACTTTGGCCACGTGGTTGTCAAATGAGAGATTGCTATCAACTTGGGTCCCCAGGTCCCTAATTACTTCTTCTGTACTTAATGGATTACCACCTATGTGGTAATTTGTGGGCACTTTGTTTTTGCCAAAGGGGATGACTATACACTTTTTGGTGTTTAGCTTGAGGCCATGGCTCTGGCACCAGTTGTCTGTTTCTATGAGGCCCTTTTGGAGGATGCTTGTGTCGGCTGGAGAGTTGATTATGATGCCCAGTTTGCAGTCATCTGCAAACTAGGTCAGCCACAGTCCTTCCGTGTTGGCCTGTACCGCCGAGAAATATATACCGAACAAGAGAGGTCCCAGGACTGAGCCTTGTGGGATGCCACTTGTAACTGGTTTGGAGTCTGACATGGCTCCAGCAATTCTATCCATGTGGGTTGTGTCCTTGAGCCAGTTTGCAACCCATCTAGTGACATAGGGGTTTATATTTAAGCTGGTGAGCTTATCTATAATGCCCGAGTGGGGTATTGTATCGAAGGCTTTGCGAGGTCCAGGTAGGCTGTGTGGACCACCTTCCCCTCGTCAATGGCCTTGGTGACTGTTTCAAAGAAATTGACCAGGTTTAAGAGGCAGGATCTGCCCTTAACAAAGCCAAACTGGGTAGGATCCAGTGTCTGTAGATCCCCAATATCTTTATTTATGAGGTCCATGATGATCCTTTCCATAGCTTTGCAGACCAAGCTAGTCAGGCTTATGGGGCGATAGTTTCCAGGATCCATTGAGGCACCACCTTTGTGGAGAGGGACCACTGTTGCTGTATGCCACTCTTTGGGTACATATCCTGTAGTAAGGCTAAGATTGAACAGTAGTTTTATGTTTGGGTTTAGCTCTTCTTGGAGTTCATGTAGGACACAGCCTGGGACACCATCTGGTCCCATTGATGCTGTGTTTTTTGCTTTGGAGAGGGCGGCTCTTACCTGAGCATCTGAGATGTCGGGGGAAGCACTCTGTTGGGATAGATATTTACCCTTTTGGTGGGGGGGGGGGAGTTTGCACTGAACCTGTCAGCTAGGATGTTGGCAATGTCTGTGGGCTCGGTGTATTTTTTGTCATTTTGGACTAATTCTGAGCATATCTGGGAATTCCCACCCAGGTTCCTAACATAACTAAAGAAAGCCTTGTGATTATCCTTAGTGTCCTGTGCAATTTTTCTCTCGAAGCTGGCCTTAGACGATTTTATGAGTGCCGTAGTTTTTGCTAATACTGATCAGAGATGCCTTCCCTTTTTGGGATTTTGCTCTATCATGTAGTAGCTTCCTCCTTCTATTGTATAGTTTGTTTATGGCTGGGGTCCACCAGACAGGACATCTGCCTTTGGAGGATTGGGTCTTGGTTTTATTTGGGATTGCATGATCCATGCATTCCTGAAGGTGTTCATAGAATGCGTTTATAAAGGATTCTGCGGTCTGGGCCGTATTTTCCACAGGCCTGGGGGCTTTGAAGGATTTCACCTCGGTTTTGAGGCGTGTGAAATTTGCTTTAGAGAAGTTTTCAACTGTGGTTTTCTGGGCAGGGGGTGGGGCGGGATGTGAATATCCAGTGAGATTAGTTTATGGTCTGATCTTACCAATGAGGGATACACTTCTGGTCTGGAGCATAGTGTCCCCATGTTGGTGATGATCAGGTCCAGTATGTTTTCCCCTCTTGTGGGAGTGGTAACAAGTTGTTCCATAGCATTTGAGTTTATAAATTCTAGGAACCTTTGGGCTAGGGTGTTGGAGCTAGAGTAATGCTCCCAGTCTATGTTTGGGTAGTTGAAGTCACCCAATATAATGGTGTTTGGAGAGACCTTCATATTTTCCAGTATTCTCAGGAAGGTCAAGTGGGGTTCCTGTGTTTGGGATGGTGGTCTGTAGTGGGCTATAAACTGGAAGGCAGTTTTACCCACAGTTAGTTGCACATGGATAGTCTCTGATGCTTCGTGCTGTGCCACCAACCTGGAGGTGTGGGTATCTTTGACAAATATCGATACTCCCCCTCCTTTTGTGGTTCGGTCCAAGTTTTGGGGCCGAAAAGCATGGTATGAGGTATAACCTGGTAGTGCAGGGGTGCTCTCAGGAGCCTTGAACCAGGTTTCTGTTACTGCACAGATATCGATGTTCTCCATGCTAAGGAGAGTTTTGAGTGCGTGCATCTTGAGGTTTAGACTTCTGGCATTGAGTAGCATTACTCTTAGTTTCTTATCCCTTGTGATACCTATGGAGGTGGGTTTGTCTTTTGAGCCTTGCCTAAAAAAGGCACTATGGGGGTAGCAAGAGCCTTTGCCAATATCTGAAAGCCCAGGGGTGACAGGTGCAAGCCATCCCTAGCGAAGCATCGTGGCTTGTCGAGCATGTCATCCCAGGCTGACAGGCATTGGATCCCCTTTGAATGACACCAACACTGAAGCCAATTGTTGAAATTGATCATCTTGTCTTCATATTGTCGCATCATTCTTGGTGAGGGTAAGATGCTACTCAAGGTCAGGGTCATACCGGCCTGGGCTACATGCTCAGAGAGCTCCTCTATGTCTCTTTTCATGTAGTCCAGGGAGGTATGTCTCAGGTCATTCACACCAGCATGGACAATGACTGAGTCATATTTGTACTTGCCTTGGAGTGACCTGATGTACACAGAAGGTCTTTGGCTAACAAAGTTCACAGATGACTGCAAACTAGGAGCCATAATTGAAACTCCTAACGCTGTGGACATCCTACAAAAAGGCCTCACTGAGACAGATGCCTGTTGTCAAAGCCATGGCCTCAAGCTCAATGCCAAAAGGTGCATTGTCATCCCTTTTGGTAAAAACTCTGTACCCATGAACTACCACATAGGCGGTAGTCTACTTAACACTGAAAGTGTGAGAAGAGACCTTGGGAAACAGGTGGACAGTAGTCTCTTCTTTGATAATCACACCGCCACAGTAATCTGGAAATCTTTCTAAGTGGCACACCTCATCACAAAAGGTTTCTCATCCAGGAAAAAAAGAGGTCATTAATCCCCTCTACTCATCACTCATTAGACCCATTATAGAGTACAACGCCCCTTTTGATATGTACCTCACAAGACATCTATATCAACTAGAAAGGCCACAGAAATACCTCACAAAGAGGATTACTGGCCTCAAACAGATGCCCCACGCAGACCGTCTCAAAAAACTCCAGCTTTACTCTGTCGGATATCGCCTACTCAGAGGCGATCTCTGCGTAACATACAAAGCTATGTCAAACCCAGAGCTGTTGGACATGCTCCACTTAAAGAAATCCCAATCCCTCTGAGCTACATGCTCTAGGGACCTAAACCTTGTCACCACAATAAACAGAACATGCTGGAGGGATAGAGTCCTGTCCGAGAAACTTCCCATACTCTGGAACAAACTACCTATCTATATCAAACAAAGCTCCTCCTCAGCACTCTTCAAGAAAAATCTTGATGATTGGATGGGAGATAGGAAATTCATCCTGGGGATCACTTCTGTGGCTCTGCTTAACTGGGGCACAGGAAAATAATTTTCTTGGGTGGCAAAAGCCAGGGTACCATTTGGCTAGGCTTATATAGGCCCTAGGGCCAACAGCCTAGTACTTATCTATGAACCTATGTGTGATGAATATATTCATTGCACATAAGGTACTTTCCACCTTTACCCTCACCTAGGGGAGGGTAAAGGTGGAAGGTAACTTGTGTGTGATGAATGTATTCATGTAGTAAGCAGGTTAGGTAGGTAGAGTGCAATTGCATTTCCATTTATAGGAGAGGTAGGAATGGAGCTGGGTTTTGAAGTGTTCAAAGTTTTCAGAAAGTCTTAGAAAAGGAGGGAGTGAATTCCATTTTATGGCTAAGGAAAAGGATAGGAGAAGCTGACCAGTGGGATGATTTGGTTTGTATACAGAAATTAGATTTTGGTAGGCAGATCTTAGAGTACTGTGTAGAGTGTATGATGGTAAGATGTTTGTTAGTGCTGGGCATTTAGTTGGTTTAAAAATAAGCTTGTGGGCTGTAGTGAGTTGGAGGCAGTCAAGGTAGTTGCGAAGTTCTAGCCTTTGCAGCCGGTGGAGAGGTATACAGTGGTGGGTGGACTATTTGGATTTGGTGTCAAATTTTGAGATTTTGTTGTAACAGGTTTCCAGTTTAAAAGAGAGACAGGAAGATAGGTTGGTTAATAGGGGAGCACCATACATCAGTGATGGTAGTAAGTAGGTAGTGGCGAGGGTGCGTCTTGTAGAAGGGGAGAGAAAGTGGGAGGTTCTGTACAGCATGCCAAGTTTCTGATGTGTTTTCTTAATATTTAGCTGAATATGGGTATCACATTTTATGTGTTTGTCAATAGTAACCCCAAGAAGTTTAGCAAAAGGAACAACTTCTATGGTGGAGTTGGCATGGCTGATAATATTGAAAGAGGTTTTGTCAAGAGGGAGTGATTTTGAGGGAGCCAATAGAATTTTAGATGTGATGGCATTCAGAGAAAAGTGATTTTGAAGCATCCGGTTCTCAGTAGTTGAGAAGGCAGTTTAAGTTTTTGTTTGGAGCTCGGGAGGTTAGAAGCAGAGAAAACTAAAGTTGAGCCGTCTGCATATTGTAGTATCTTAGTGTTAGGAATGGCTGCATGCAAATCATTAATAAAGGTATTAAAGAGCATTGGGCCGAGTATGGATCCCTGGGTACTCTGGTTGGGGTAGGAGGGAAGGCTGAGGTGCCATTTTTCCATTTCACGGCCTGATATCTGTCAGAGAAGTAGCTGCTAAACCAGGTAAGAGTTTTTTTGTGAGAGATTAAGATTAGAAAGGTGGTTTAGGAGTGGGTATGGGAGATTTTATTAAAAGCAGAGGTAGAGGAGGACTGTGGATACAAGTTCTCCAGAGTCACGGGAGTGGTTTACTATGTCTAGGAAAGAGAGAAGAGCAGTTATTGTGCTACGGCCAGGACTGAACCCATGTTGCGTTGGGGTGAGGACCTGGTTATTTGTAAGGAAAGGCATGAGCTGGAGGTGGATACATTTCTTGAGAATTTTTGAGATGGGGAGAGAATGGCTATGGGTCGGAAGTTGGAGATGTTATTATTTTTTCCTCCTTTTTGGAGGGGTAGGATAAAGGCTGCATGCCACAGTTTGGCGACATATGATTCCTGTATGGATTTATTAATGACCGTGCTAATGGGTATGGTGATACCATCTGCTGCAAGTTTTAGAAAGAGTGAGGGGATGTTGTCAGGGGCATCGGAGCATGGCTTAAGCTTAGAGAGAAGTTTTTTTTATATATGAGGTGGAGATGGGTTTGAGATGAATTATGGGAGGAGTGTTAGGGATGGAAGGTTGGGGAGAGGGTTTGAGTTGGGGGAGGAGTTGTTGTTTGGGAAGGTCTTTGTGAGTTCTGCTATGAAGTTAGTAAAGAAGGAGTTGAATAGAGTAGCTATTTCTGGGTCAGATTTACTAGTGTCAGGGCAAGGACTGTTTTTGGTACCTGGATTGAGAAGAGAGTTGATGGCGTTACAAAATTGTTTGGGGTTCTTGGAATGATTAGACTGGAGTTTGGTATAGTATAATTTTTTTATCCTGTATAATATGTTTTTTGGCTAGGTTACGGAGTTGTTTACATTTAAGAAGGATGTTAAGGTGCTTATTGTGATGGTAAAGTTTCCAGGTCTTGTCCCTTTGTTGCATAAGTGCTTTGGTATCTTTAGTAAGCCATGGGGTGGAATTGGGTTTTATAAGTTTTTTTCTTGGAGGGGCTTGGGAGTTTAGGGTATTTAAGAAGGTTGAGTTGAAGAATTCAATGGCGTTGTCTAGAGGAAGAGTTTTTAGATTGTCCCAGTTTATTAGTTTGACAGAATTGGAGAAAGTTGTGCGTAGGTTGTGCCTTCCCTTTTCAAAAGAGCCTATCTCCAGTTCCTTTATCTCTTTTACAATATTCAGCATGTCAATCACAGTTACTTTAGAGTTTGAATTCCATTTTCTGGCGATTGCTTTCTTGGCAGTTAATCTCATTAAACTCCATACAGCCTTACCATATTTGGGCAATTCATATCTTATATCCCAGCTCAAATGAATAATTTCATCACTTACAACCACTTGCTCCACCAGCATTTCTGACAAAGTACTCTGCATGGAATTTTTAAAATCTGCCAGCTCATTACACTCCCAAATCATGTTTTAAATTACCTCTCTGTTACATCACACCCCCAGCATTTGCTGTCTACTTGAGTAAAAATTCTCTGAAGTCTGCTTGGGGTTTAAAACTACCTATGCAAACACTTTCAGACTAAACCTTCAGAATTATTGTTGCATACTAGGGAGCCATACAGATGTCTTCCCATTGTTATTTTCTATTTTCCCTTTCCATTTTTTCCATTTTTTTCTCAGTCTTTTCAAATTTCCTCTAATTTATTTGTATAGTTATCAAGTAATATTTTGTATGCCCTACTAGCTATCCCTTTTTTTCAACAACTTTCTCTCTAGACTAGACTCAATAGCAAACTCTACTACAGTAGGCCTTTCACTTAGTACTCTTCCATGCATTTCTCTTAGCCTATATTCTATTAGCAATCCATGATAGGGAAGGCAGACTGTAACCTGCAGTCCTAGTGTCTTCTTGGCCTCATCCCACTCTATTACCTTTCTCTCTCAAGCTATTTGCTTCCAATTCCTTCATTCCTTTGCAAATTTTCTCCACTAAATTCCAGTCTCTTCTTGCCTTTTTTCTATACCCATACTAGCAGTCGTTCTTGTTAGTGAAATATTCTTTCCCCAATAGAATAATGTAAAACCATATTTTATAACAAGTTAATCCACAGTTTGATCCCAGTGGGAAAGTAACAAGGCTGATAGACAGATTCATAAATGCTTACTGGACATGGCCTGGAGGGCGGTGGAGTATGTTAATAGAGTCATGTATCTGTCTTTAGGTAGCTGGCATGCTGCAGTGTGATGGGAACAATGCTCTGAGCACTAGTGCAATGCATTGTTCCTTTCAGTGAAACAGTGAGCATCTGCCATAGCAGCTGGTGCACTGACAGGATGGGTGTTCTTGACATACGGAAGGGTGCAGAATAAGACATCATTATATGTTCTACAAGGGTTTAGAATGGTTCGAACCTATGTTAGTAGAATTTGGATTTATTTCCCCTAATGAGTTTAGATTGGTTTTAGAAAACATGGAATTGGTGCTTAAAAAAAACATTTTGTTTTTTCAAGGGGAACTTTATCATCAGTTGGACGGGATTGCCATGGGTTCTTTCTGTGCTGCCATTTTTGCTAACATTGTCATGCTTTATTGGGAAACACATTTTGTTTTTAAATCAGTGTACAGCCAATTTATTTATAAGTTTTTTTTTGTTTTTTTTTTTTATGACATTTTTATTGTGTTAAAGGGTCCTGGTGAATTAATCCCTTCCTTTTTGTCCTTCCTCAATAATACTACAGAATTTTTAAATTTTACTCATGGGATACGTTTTAACGAAATTCATTATTTAGATGTCCTTATTAAAAAAGATTTTGTGAACAACAAATTTATTTCGAGAGTTTATAGGAAAAAATGTTTCTCAAACTCTTACTTGCATTATGACAGTGACCATTCCCTCTTTCAGAAACATAATATAGTCAAGGGACAGATGATAAGGGTAGCCTGGATGGCTTCTGAAAGGGATGAATTGGTGTATGAACTGAATTTTCTTCATTCCTTGTTCTCTGATAGGGGCTACCCAGATAGTTTTATAGTTCCCATTAAAGAACAGATAATACAGGGGTGGGGGACTAAATATTTACCCCTACTTTTTGTAGAAGGAATGACCAAAACTGGAGGTCCCTTGGTAGAATTACCTTCCACAACACCTTATTTTGTGATCACTTATAGCCAGGATGCATGGTGGATTAAGAAGACAATAAATAGAATTTGGGACATGTTTAAGAGAATGCCCAGCAGGTCTGAAATTTTCAACAAGCAGATTAGATACAGTTACAAGAGAAATTTTAATCTTAAGGAGATCTTAGAAAAGAAAAGAGACATGCCAGTTAGTGGGACGATTAGAAGAATAGGCACATATAAATGTGGAAGATGTTCTCAGTGCGCCTTTATGACAAACTGTAAATTTCTAGAAATTCCAAGTATACACTTTAGGTTAACGGCCTCAGGATACTATAGCTGTTATTCCAAAGGGGTTGTCTACTTGGCTTATTGTGCATCCTGCTGGGCATTTTACATCGGTAAAACTGAACGTAATTTGAGGCAACGTATTTATGAACACATGTACGATATAAAGAGGAAGAAGCAAAACAATGCCCTTTATAGACATGTATTGGGATGTAACCAGGCCGAGTTTACATTTTGGGTACTGGAACAAGTAAGGTGTAGTGACAGAGGAGGGGACTGGGAGACCAGAATTGAGTTCAGGGAATTAATTTGGCAGTTAAGGTTGGATGCCTGTACTGCCCCTGGAAGTAAGAGTTTGAGAAACATGTTTTCCTATAAACTCTCAAAATAAATTTGTTGTTCACAAAATCTTTTTTACTTCCTGCTCTAAAATTAAGGGCATCCAAATTAAGAAACATAAATAAATACTTAAATATCAGGTGCTTTGTATAACATTACTATTATTTATATTTATTTTTATTCATAGATTGCAATATTAAGGACACATAAGTATATTTATGTTCATATTTTACTATATATATATATATATATATATATATATATATATATATATATATATTTTTTTTTTCGTTTTGCATATTTATGTAAATGTTGCACATTAAGGACGTTGTCAGCATGTAATGTAATGTAGATGAATAGAAAATGATTTGGTGACTTTAAGTTTTACCAAGGTGTTTTAATAGCCTATTTTGGCAGACTGTGTATTTAAACTTGAGCATGGATAATTATGTGGATTCTGATGAAGTCTCCTGTAAGGAGATGAAAGTAATTAATCTTCTGCATTTTTAACTAGAGTTTTATTGTTGGTTGCGTTTTCATTATTAAACTGTTATTGTTTGATTGTTGAGTGACTACGTGGACTTATTGGATTCCCATTTTTGTGGAGGGACTGCCTTTACTGGAGCCTTGCACACTGAACATTTTAAGTTTTTGGTTATATGTGCTACAATTAATAGGGGGAAGATATTGTTGAGATGTGGGGAAGGCAGCAGAAATGAAAGTGTGCACAGCAAAATGCAGACAGAGTGCAGTCAGTGCTGTTGGGAAGAATATAAAAAATAAAGAGTGCTTGCTTTAGTCAGCATGGACTTGGTTCTGGAGGGAGAGGTTTAGGGTGACTGAAAAGGACACAAAGGTTACCTTGCACTGTGCCTTATAGGTATACACTTGGGAGTGGTTGGAGGATGAATTTGGATAAACCTTTTTATTTACAACATCAGCATACATATTTTTACTTTATGGTATATGTCTGCATGTGTGTGTGTGTGTGTGTGTGTGTGTGTGTGTGTGTGTGTGTGTGTATGTGTATTTTTGTGATATGAGACAGACAGACTAAGGCTTTTTGTTTTGTGTTGATCAGGGTGGCTGCTCCTATACCAATAGCTGTGGTATTCATACTTCTCCATGTCTGCAGTGGGGTTTGCTCCATCATAGGTGCCGGAACCATAGACCGAGGGGGAGGGTGCACCCCCCCCAGTTTTACAGCTGTGGAGGGAGGAGGCCCCAACGGAGGACTCATGCATGCTTTGCACACTAATGTGAATTTGAAAACAACAGTGCACGGAAAAACTATACTTTTAAACAGAGCTGCCAGAGTCAACCATGGTAAGGAGACAATTTTATGTGCTCCATTTAGCTGCCTGCATGCAGTGACATGAATACAATGCTATTGCATTTCTCTGCATCCATAGTTTTATTTTCTGCTTCTGTTATAATATATTTAATTATCTGGTCATCTTTTTTATTTTTTTTTTGTTTAGTGCTTCTTTTTTCTCATGCTGTTAGTAGTTGCTCTTTTCCCAAGTACTGCTTCTTCGGAAAAGCTGTTATCAGAACAGATTGTAGTTAAATAAATAATTTGCTTCTAGACAGTGAAGTCAGTAGACTATTTAGTATTCACACCTGTACTGTAAGATGTAATTCATTCTTTTCCACAGTTGCTTCCTTAACCCCAGTACTAGCCATTGTTATCTGGTTAGAATTAGGGAAATGTGCCAACAGACCCAAGAGATTGTCTAGCACCCAGCTAGTTAGCATTCCATTGTAACATTTATAGAATCTGGCAGCAGCTGGAGTTGAACTAGTGAGATTTTAAAGAGATCTGCTACCACTCTTTCTTCTGTGCTCCATAGTCAGTAGGATATGATTATTAGGCTTCCCAGCCCCATCCATTTTTTTCCAGACTATCCGGAAATCAAATCGATTCTCCGGTAGTCCCAAAAACACAGTACAAACTCCGGTATTCCATTTCAAAATAGGCAACAGACTATTGGAGTTTGTTAAAACAGCTCATTTACTATGCTTTACAGAAAAGCATAGTATATTGTCCGAAAGCAGGCATCAGGAATGGAAAAATAGGGCATTCCCCGACATGTGATGTCATGGTGACATCACAAAATGGACGGAGTGTGGGCGGGAGAGAGGGTTGGAGTGTATGGGGTTATGTGTGATCTGAGGGGTGTGGCCTGACTATGGTTTTGGCCACAATGAAAGGTGGCAACCCTTATGCATGTTCAAGAAAAGGTTTTATTTTTATTTTATTTGCATTTTATACCCAAGAGAGTATGCTGTGCAATAGCATGCCTAATAGAAATATACCCGAAGTGTTACAAACTGTAGCATTATGACTTTGTTGTATCTTTAAGAGTACACAGGGCAAGTTACTGGGAAAGTGAGGGTTCCTATTAGTATGACAAAAATGCATTTTGTCGAATGCGTTTTCATCGACACATGTAAAGCTAACAGGCAAAACAGCGAGGCGGCTGTTCAGCAAATTCTTTCCCCAGGAAAGAAGTCGCTTGACTGCTTCGTTTTTTTTTGCCATGTTCTGAAGTGTAGCATGGTCCGTTGTCCGATATAGCTCCCGAGCATGAATGTACAACAGTTACTGACCTTAGGGTTAGTGTGCGGTTTAAGGTAAGTGCATATGTATGAAAGTGTTTACTGTTTTTTATTTTGTGTTAGATATATGGTTGAGTTACATGTGTATGCATTTTCAGCTGTTTACTTTTGCTTTGGCGGGGTAGAATTAGGGTTAAGGTAAGCATGTATGTGTTTGGAACTGTTTATGTAAATGTGCGAGAGTTACTGACCTTAGGGTTAGGTTGCGGGTTAAGGTAAGTGCATATGGTTTAAAATGTTTACTGTTTTTTATTTTCGTTAGATGTATGGTTGGGTTATGTGCATATGTGTATTTAGTTGTTTACTGTTTTTTTTTTGGCGGGGGTATAATTGGGTTAGGGTATGTGTGTATGTGTTTAGAAGTGTTTAATGTTTTTTTTTTGTGGGTTGGAACAGCGATTTCTTTCCCTAGGAAAGAAATCGCTGTTCTGTGGTTTCGACATTTTCAGCTTTCACTGAAAATGTATAGATGAAGCATTGTTCGATGTTTTTAGCATTCAATGTTTCAATATAGACCCAGAAAGTGATACATGAAAGCCTAATAAATAATATAGCCAGAAGATAATTTTATGAGGGATAAAAATGTGTAAGTCCTACCATAATAGTAGATTTAAAGACTATTACGTTTTTGAATAATGGTACCATTAAGTATACTTTTTGAAAATGCTAACAAATAATGTTAGTTAGGATCACTTAACTGTGAAGACTAATATCCCAGAATTTTCAGAAATTACCGTGAGTAGCACATATCAAGCTAATTTTTCTTACTAACTTGTACTTTTATGGTATTACCCTGAGATTCCTGAAGTGTTAACATTAAAAACTAGGGGTCTGGACTACGCTGCTGTAGAGAAGCTGTGATTCAGTGTAATACCATATGATGTTTGCTTGAGCCTCTAATGCTGTTTCACTGTTTAAGGCAAGGAGTAGGGCAGAATTGCCCATACCGGTTCTATGCTTATACAAAACGATTAATTAAAATGGCATCCTCCTTTCTGCAAGAGACAAATGTATGCTGCAGTATTATGGTGTACTACTAAAACCATCCTCAGTAGCACCATGGTTAGACAGAAGACAATGGGAAGTTACTAAAGCGCATAGGCACAGAATGATGGAGAAAGCATATCAAGCCATGCCAAACTCCTACTGAAATATCTGCTGGTACTGACCGCAGTCCGATCAGCAACATGCTGGTTTGGTATGGACCAGAGCTGTGCTTCCATATTCAGCAATCGTGTTACTCACAGGTATTTTCCTGTTCTAGCTCCATGAAGATAACCTGAGTAAGAAGTTTCCTTCACAAACATTTTCATTATGCTTTCTGGAGTAGACCAGTTCCGTGCAGATGGTTTGCATGTTTTTACATATCTAGACGAGTAGGTTGTACACCATAAAGGGTAACTCCTTATTGCTGGATCATTGACTTTGCACTGTTTGCCTTACCCTATATGCTCAAATGCATAATCTGTTTCTAGTCTCTTCATCAGTGTATAGCATTATAACCAAATGCGTCATACAAGTTATTTTCTAAGAGGCTGAAAACATAATTCAGGGGAACAATGGGGTAGGTCATAAAAGAATCCCCCAGCAGATGTTGATGGCCAAGACCCCCAGGACATCATTGGGTTTTGAGCTGGCATCAGCCCTAACAGATGGACGCTGGGGGGATAGTAACTTTCTGGTAGACCCAACAATACTGGGTAGGGAGCTGCAGGATGATGCAGAGGGGAGAAAAAGAGGTCCTCAAAAAAAACCTGTTTAACTTGGCAAACTGTGGATAATGTAACATTATAATGCATTTGTTGTAAGTCAGTCAAGTGTGTGTGTGAGAAATGCCCCAGTTACTTATACCTGGTGGTTAGAATTACCCAGGCGCAAACCCTGTACCTCAACTGTCTAGATTTTTACAGAATATCTGGCTCATATTTTTGGTCTGTTCCTCTTAGAATTTGTGGTTTTCTGGCAAATCAGTGAGAACAGAATTCACTAAATAATGATAGCCGTTTAAGTTTCAGTCTTCCTATCTTTTTAGGAAACAAATGATAAGGCAAAACACTATTTTAGCAACTTTCTAAGATTATACAAGCAATATTTAAAAAGTGTCTTTGGTTTTGGGCCTTTGCCCCCCCGAATAAATTTTGGCTTTTTCCAGATTTCTTCTGCTGTGAAATTGAGAGATTTAGTTGTATCAAGTTGATGGTGCAGTGGTAGTGTTGTTGCCTCACAGCAAGAGGTTCTCTAGTTCGATTATTGGCTGGGGTGCCTTCTGTGTGGAGTCTGCATGTCCTCCCTGTGTTTGTGTGGGTTTCCTCTGGGTACACTGGTTTCCTCCCATGTTACAAAGACATGTTTCTGGAGCATTTCTCCCTGGGCCTCTGCTGAAAATTGGCTTTGTTGTATGTCGGACTTTGCCGGTAAACACATGTTAAATAAATACATTTTACAAGGAGCTGAGAGTGTCAGGGATAGAAAAGTTTTGTGTTGCTTATTCCAAGTCTGTTTGCATTGTTAGTAGCACAACAGGTAGTAGCCTTACTTTTGATGCAGAAGGCTGTGGGTTCTACTCCCACAGTATGCAGATGGATCGCTGATACTGTACTGTGTTGTACTTTAGATGCTGCAGTCCTATGAATCTCCTCTTTTGGAGGAGTTACCTAATAACTATGAACCTGTTATCAGTTTGCCATCCATTCCCTATTGCAATATTACTACCTTATCATTTTTTAATGTACCATAGGCAATTTATTCTTCAAGGGCAACAGCCACTTTATTTGTAGATGAAACAATGAAATATAAAGTTGTTTCCTAGCAGCAACCTCTTCATTAGTAGAGATCCCTTTAATATGGAATTATTTAGATGACTTACTTCTGCAGAGATTTTACATATTTACTGATATTGGTGGATTGTAATGACAGAAGTTTGAGTGATCTTTTATGGTTTAAATTTTCTGAAATGGGTAGTTTTGTAACAATTGATTCATACATTTTGTTTCATTACTTACTAGAAGACTGTTCAAAACTGCAAATTTAAAACACATTCTAACAACTGGTGCTGTATTATACAAGGAATATAATTTAATACAGTCAGGAAGGTGAATCAAAGAATGCATACATGTATGGATGGCCCTAAAAATGTGTTTGAAAACAGCCCAGAGGAAAGTGTGAAAGGCTCAAAATCATGGGCAAATTTTAAGCTTTACTCTTGTTACCAAAGCAATGGATGAAGGTAAAACAGTTCACACCACATTACCTTGACCTGGCCAAGCCTTTTGACACAATCTCCTACTCAGGTGTAGTACAAAGATGAGTAATGTAGGTGCAAACACTTGCATCACTAGCTGGATTGCCAACTTGCTCACAAGATGCAGGAGATCAAAATAGGGGAAGAGACCAGTCACCAATGGAGTCCCCCAGGGTTCGGTGCTTAGACTATTTCTGTCTGGCATATACAAAATTAAAAGGAAATACCAAAGGGCTTTGGCCTTCTAAGTTTGAGATGACTGCAAGCTAGAAGCAGTTATTGACTCCTCAGATGACTTAACCATCATGCAGGAAGGTTTGTCCCAAATAATAACCGGTGTCAAAATCATGATAATGCCTTCGGAGAACTGACCCAATTGTTTGGTATTTGGGAACTTGTGTGTACAGTGACCTAACTTTTGACAAACATGTGCCCAGAGTAATAAGAAAGACTTTCTACATTGCACAGCCTATAAACAAATTGATTATGACTAGATCTAGAGATATTGTTGTCCCCCTTTACAAAGCTCTCATTAGGTCAATCATTTTGTATAATGCCCACTTTGACATGTATCTGTCCAGCCCCATGCAACAATTGGAATACTTTTACAGATACCTTACTAAAAGGATACAATTCCTAAACAATAGGTCTTGCATGGACCACCTCAAAGATTTATAACTATACTCAGTATCCTACAGAGTGCTTAGAGGTGAAGTGTCTGGCATACAAGGCATCCTCCAACCTAATACAGATAGACCTACTAAACATCAGCAAGACAAACGGCATCAGAAATACTCAGTCCAGGTATCTAAACTGAATGTTGTGGAGAGATGGATATATATCACAGAGACTACTACTGTTCCAGAACAAACTATCCATAAAAATAAAACAAAGCTCATCCGTCCATATTCAAATGCAACTAGGATCTAAGGATGGGTAATAGAAAATGTACTCCAGGATTGCCCCTCATGCCACTAATGGATAGAGGCAGTTCCTAAATGCTGCATCCCTTACATGGGTCCCCTCAAATTATCTATGGTATGATCACAGTTATTCTCACTAGTGCTAATATACAATTATCAGCCATGGGATAGGTAACACCAATCAAAAAATGTTAATTCAAGCACCAAAAGGGAATTGGATAAGCTTAAAATCCTCCAAGTGAACCTATGTTGTGATAGTAACTAGTTATAAAAAATTGCCCTTTTTAGATCACTAAGTGCCCCTTTTACCCCCCCCCCCGTCTCCAACAGCTTCTGGCACCTATGTGCTCCATTACTGCTCATCTTTTTTAAAGTACTATAATTCAGTTTCTGAAAACAGTTTTGATTTGCACTATAGCTGTACCTACATTGTGTTGGCAGTTCTATTCATGTTGTGCAAGTCACTTACATATCTAGTGAGCATGTGCTTCCTACTTGCTGTGCATTAACAGATCACTTCTGCCAACTGGCTGTGCCGTTCTTTCTGAAATGTGACAGGCTGGACTATTTATAAACCTTGTCCTTCACTGTGTATATAGGCAGGATATATATATATCAGTGTGTGCAGTAAACATTATAAGCAATTCATGAAATCAACATAATGCATGCTAGTACGCATATGGAGGTTTATGAACTGCATGCCACAAGTACTGAACAATTCCAGTAGTGTACCAGAACAGCTTTGCAGTGCTAGAAGTCAGTGCACAGAGGCAGTATGAGGTCTTGATAAGCAAGCCAAAACACATGGGTATCAAGACACAAAATGTCTGCCATGGGCAACAATAGCTTCCTGCCATACTGCCTGACATCATCACAGACATCAGGACCAGGTGCTACCCTGTATCATACTTGCTCTGTACTAGACAAGGAACACAATGATATCTGCTTGTACTGATAAAACATAAAATCTGAATAAAGAAGGACTTTGGAAACAGGCAACAACAAGAAGCTATGTACAAGGAAACTATATAATGTGTAAAACCATGGCACATGCATTAAAACAGCAAAGAGCCATAAATCAGGAAACTATAGAATCAGCAGTATATACAAGTATAAGCATAATGCTGGCCTGATCATGGACATTTGGGAGGGACAGACTCCCTGGACATTAGTAGGTGAAGCATCAGACTGTGTAGCCAGCTGTGCTGTTGTCTGAGGCTACAGTGCTAATGGAGACACTCCCTGAGTGCCACATATCTGGGAACATGTGGATGGATATAGGCCATACTGGATATGTAGCGATGGGCAAATGTATATGTGGTAATCCACTAGTATGTACAGTCATGGAAATATGCTGCTGAACAAGTATTGCTGATGTGTCCATGATGATATTGGCCAGAACGTCATGCTCTTGCATTTGCCCAGGAGTGCCTACTAATATGTTGTACCTCAATGTCCCCTTGATATGAGGGAAGTGTTGAAAATCCTGCTGTGTTACTCCCTTGAAATAGTGAATACCCCATGTGCTTACACAAGTATCCAGCAGAAAGTTATCTAGCCATTCCAGCCACCATAAAACTGGCCAGCTACAAATGCAAACAGAAATATTATGAGAAAATGGCAACACCTGAATACAAATACCAGTGTTTATTCTAAATTGAGTGAGTGCCATAAAGTTACATATCAAAAGGGAACTCATTTTAAAAATTAATTCTGAGACAACTCACAGACAGATAGTGAATAACAAAAGGCACTTATGAATATAGGTTATATAAAATATGCAGATATGTGGATGATGGTCTTTATTTTCTGCACTAACTCACAGGTAAAACTTATATTGATAATGTACATTGCAATTGTAAAACAATGTTGCTCGTGTAGCTGTGTGATAGACATTATTATATTGAAAAGACTATCAAGTATCATTTGTATGCAATAAAGACAAAAGACACTTACAATGGTTTGTTTGGACATGCTGAAAGGTGTTATTTATCTAACAAAGTTTTACTTTGTTGTTCTTGAAAGTGTAAAACTGGTTAAGATGGGCAGAGAGTTTGGAACTGTTGTTTGACATAGAGAAATGCAATGGCAATTGAGGTTAGAGGTTGTATTTTATATTCAGTTGGCTTCAATGCATAGACAGTTGCTAGAATAGAAGTTATCACAAGTAAGATGTTGATTGTTATTAGTTATTTTGGTTGTGTAGAAAGACAATGTATTTTTACCAGTATACTTAAAGGGAATGCAAATAATTTTATTTCATCTGATGAAGTCTGAATGTCATTGGAGATGAAACCGCTTGCTGTAATACAAGTAAATGGAACTTTTAGCGTGACTTCACAGACATTTTAGTTGCCTTTTTTTGTCAAAGCTACTGTGTACAGTTACATTTTGAGTTATGTCTTTTTAGATTTCAGGGGTTCAATGTAACTCTGGCCTAGGCAGTCTACATGAGCATGCCAATATATAAAACTCATTCGTACAAAACTGCACTCTATCTTCCAACTAATGATGGACAATTATTGTGACTAACATACTGATGCTAATGCTAATGTTTGTGCCACAGTATCTCATAACAGGGTGAGACAGTCTAACAAAAATAGCCTGTCAATGTAACACTAATCTAATGGCATACATAGGACACCTATTGGATTACCATGCAACAGTCACACAACAGAGGCAGAGCTGTGATACACAGGTGTGCACACTTATTTTACTGCATATTTCCCTATATCTGTCACCATATATACTTACCTTTCTGACATGCAAAGCACTCCTCCCACTCCTGATAGGCATCCTCAATGGCACAGTGGCCTGCTGCACATGTAGCCCAAAGGGCACAGAAATAATTACAAGACAGAAGCAGAGGTGTGCTGTGATTATGACACAGGACAGTGCAGTATGATGAGCTGGTGTGGCTTTGGAGTGTTCGATCTCATGATCCATGGGCAACTTAAATACTTTAGCTCCTTCCTCTGCAAATGTCACCACTTGTGCCTGACTGTAGAAAACCTTTATGGCTAGCTAGGTTCCATCCTATGTGTGTTCACACATTCATGTGGTTCATTCCTTTGGTTAGGAAAACCACTCCAAACACATAATACATACGACTTCCACACCATCCAGCATTCATCCAAAAATCTATGCCAACTGTCAATTTCCCCAAGAAAAATATTATGATTCATATCATATATAATTATCTGTTCAAGATAGCCCATAAAAAGGTCAGCATATATGGGTGCAAACACACCCATAGCTGTACCTTTCAACTGCAGAAAGCATTTAGTATTGAAGAAAAATGCATTTTTAGATAAGACATGCTAAGCCAGACATAAGAGAAATGTGATGAAACCAGGACTATATAAGGACATTCTATTAAGCCAATATTCAAGGGCACACAGACCCACCCAGTGTGGAATGCTGGTGTAAAGAGACGTAACGTCCAATGTACACAACAACCAACTGAGTTCTAATTGGGTATCAGAAATTATATTTAAAAATTCTGTTGTGTCCTGTATCCTGGCTCTGACTCCAGATGATAATGGCTTTAGGTACATAGTAAGGTAGGCAGACAAAGGTTCGGTGAGGGAACCTTTACCAGAAACTATGGGTCTTCCTGGAGGTTTTTTGATATCTTTGTGAATTTTTGGAAGAAGAAATATTGAGATGATGGATCCTTAACTTTTAAATGAAACTTTGTATATTTATCTATAATACCTTCACTAACTGCAGACTCCAAAAAGGCATCAATTTCTTTTTTAAATTCCACTGTAGGGTCATAGGGCATACAAGTGTAGAATCTTGCATCTTGTAACTGATTATATGCTTCTTCAACATATAATGATTTATTGATTACAACTGTTGCTCCAGCTTTATCAGCTTGAACAATGACAATATTTGTATTATTTTTAATTGTGTTAAGGCATTAACTTCCCCTATAGACAAATTTAAAGGGGAAAATGTTGTTGACAATTCAAACCAAAACGTAACTCCTTAAGTAGACATTTTTGAAATACCTCCACATTTTTATTCATAGGTGGAACAAAGGTTGATTTATTGAACTTGAAGCCATTATTCTCATTAACACATTCAATACCCTGAAAGTGAAATTTAAGGTTGAGCAATCTGCAGAATGCATACAAATCTTCAACAAAGATATCCTCAGAAACAAAAAACCCTGGAATGAAATTTAGACCTTTATTTATTAACACATAATCAGATTCAGACAGAACAACTGAAGAAATATTAATAACAATGTTAGGGGAAGTTATCTGGGTTTTAGGAAGTTCAGCATTGCTTCCAAAGAGCCATCTATGCTGATTTTTGGACTTATGTTTCCTACCCCCCTCCTTTTGTTAAAGATAAAGGGACAGAATCATGATTGTGTGACAAATTATCTTGTACCACATTACAAGACTTCTTGGTAACTGGTGACGTCTGCTGTCTGTCAACTTCTGTATCAGTGTAAGAGGAAGAATCCTCAACAGAAGTGTCACTAATGTACTTTTTCAAAATAGACTTGCTTCTTTTTCTTTTTTGCCCTGCAGGCAAAGACTCTTTTTGAGCAAATCTAACATTTTACCACTTTTCATGTGTTCAAAGGGCTTACCAAGTTAGTAGTCCCTCTAGTCTCTGTTAAACTTACTAGTTTTTCTTTCTTTTAAACCTTGTTCATAATGGAGCAACTCTTACCTAAGTTTGTCAAAACATTGTTTATAAGTGACAGAACCTTCAAAAGATTTTGCCCTTTCACAAATCTGAGTAAATTCAGGTATATATGTATCTAATCTATGCTCATAAAACTCATGTAAAGTTTTAACAAACTGTAAAGATTCCTTTTGCTGAATATCAGCCCAGGAAGATAATAATAAATCATTCGGTTGACATACTAGAGGTTTAATACAAACTCTCAAGCCCCTAGGAGTAATTTCTTTTTCTAAATAAGCTTTAAAAAGCCACAAATGCCAAACAGATAATCTAAGATTTTTCATGTGTTTTGTAAGCTGGTCACACAAAGAGGTACATGTTAAATCCAGATTGCAGTCAGCCTGGACTTTACCCATCCCAAAAAGCAAAATATCTTCTTTATCTGCTGACAAACCCTTTAGAATAGCCATTAGATCCATACTGAAAAATGCTGACAATAAAACAGTTTGGTTCACACAACCGAACAGTACTATTAATCGCACATAAATAAATGTAACAAAGAAGCCAGACAGGCTCATTCACAATAAAAAACAAACACTGTCATCCAAAAATAGGATGAGAAGTCTGTGATGTGAATCTATTGTAGCCCCAAATAGTTTAACAAAACTTTGAACCATACAATAAATGTGATTTAGAACCCAAATAGTTTCACAAAACGTTTAAATATACAATAAATGCAAATTAGAAAGTACTTAAGTCCTTCAAATGAAAAATGAACAATTGTTCATCAGAGTCAAACATTTTTAACAATCAATTATGGCTCCTATTTGTCCACAAAAAAATTGTTGTCTGAAGAGATATAAGTCAAGGCCCCAAGAGATTTTAACATTCATTTGATAGGCAAGGATAACACAGTAAATGTCTTGAAGTGAAAAGGACGTATTCGGCTTCCAAATGACAATAATTAGAATGGTATTCCCCTCCTCCATTAAATTGTCATCAAAAAATCCAGAATCTGAAGAACTGATGGTATTCACCTCTTATGGCCCTCATGATAGCTGAAACAAGCCCAACATTCCTCCAAAAAAATGACTGTTGTAATCCTGGGACACCTCCCGCTTACATACGACCATTGGTGCATATGTTGATAACAAATACAATAGTTAAAAACATGAATTGATAGTCCTTGCCCAAAAATAATTCTCCCTGATAACAGAGAGAAATAAACATTAAGAAAAACTCACTGGAGCCCTTTCGCTTAGCAAACGAACAACAACTGTGACCCAATGCAGTCTTTCATGACTGCAGGGCCTTTCTCTTCATATGTTGTTGTAGAAACAAAAAACTTTCTTGTGTAACACGACTTGTTGAATGTATAAAAATACATCCACTTACCATGTATTAAATGTCAATTGCCAGCAAACTTTCAAGTAGTTCTATAGATTCCAAAGCAAAACACCTTTGTTTTATGGAAAACACCAACATGCTTAAACATGACACGGTTTTTCACTGTTAATAGAAGAAAATCAAGGATATGTAAAAAACGCAAGAAGCCAGAGCAGTCTCTGTCCCCAATAATGTGGCCAAATATAGTTACCAACAAATGTTGATCCAATTTGCCAAACACTTGCCTTCATGAAGACGGAACCTTCCAGACCCCAAAAAGCATTATCGCAAATAACGAAAACATAATGCTCCCAGCAACATTAGAAACATTAAGCCTCTCAAACCCAAAACGAACCTTGTAAATGAATAAACAGAAAGGAACCAGTTGACCTCAATATTCCATTTAGGAGGCAAATGTTGTTAGCTCACCGAATATGTGGATACAGCCAGAGCTGAATACAGAAGCTGTTACTCCAGCAGACGCCACCAGCAGACTGAAGCAAAAGAAACTACCACAACCAAGACCTCTGCAAGGATGGCAGGTGCTCAGGCTCAAAAACCAAAATACATAAGAACAAACAGCCAGCACTCAACTGGAGCATACCTATTTTTAATGTGTAAAAACAAAAGAAACAGACTGGTTTTGTCCTAGTGGCCTTTTTCAATGTGAAACACAATCAGTAAAAGCACCACATTATATATCAAAATATAATAGAATAATTGAACCCAATTAAACAATTATTATAAATGTTCATTCAGACCAGGTTAAAACAATCCTCCTAATTTCACAATCCAAGATTATGGATGGTGTCAATAGCCATGGCTTCAGCAAATATCTATCAACACATAATAAGCATCCATGATCTTGACTCAGAAGCATTGTATATGGCACTGCAGGGTCAGACACTGTTGCCATGATTGACTCCCCATGGATTGCAGGTAGTCCCAGCCATGATGCAGCTTCTGTGGTTGCATAACATCTGGCAGTTCATTGAGTACTATGAGTGCCTTTTGAGTTACAAATGCAAAAAATCCATTACAAGTTTCCATATGGCTAGTTGTGTGCCAGCCACTGCACCAAGGATACTTGGTAATGAATAGTCTGCTTGGAATCATCACATAAAATGGGTTAACTCTTCCTGTGTGTCTGAGACCCTTGTGTACTGGTCAGCATATACCATTATGAAATCCAGAAAATTCAGTATGTGAATGGAAGATGCCAGAGATATGCCTGTTGTGTCCTCTGAAGGAAGTTAGAAAGGGCCTATGGCCAAGAGTATCATGGCAGTTATGACTCTAGTTTGGAAAGTAATTATATACCTCTCCCATCCCTCGCTTCCATTGGCTGGCAAAGTCAACAGAGGTCATCCAGCATCTGGTTATCTGTACTAAACCTGTCCCACTGCTTTTGTTTTGTAATATCACTGAACAGGATCCAGGGCCAAAAACACTGTATAGCATGGCGACATCATGCTATTGGTACTTGCGGTGCTTTAATGGCAATGGCAGCATCTGTGACTATGATAAAACAGCAAGTTAATCGTGTTTGACTTCTTATTTGCAATAACATGTGCTGCGGCTGCATCGTTAGCTTATCTCCATTTTTACTTCCACGTACACCACAGTGCATGATTCTCATCTTTCATGAGTTGTGACATTTCAAGCCACCTTTCTGGTAGGTTAATGTACACATTTTTTTGCTCCCATTTTGTTTGTTACACACAGTTGCTATGCACTGCCTGTCTCTTTTTCTATCAATCATTTTTATGTTTGTTCACAATTCAAAGCACAGACAAATACAGTGCAGTTGTGCACTTTATGCCTAGGGCTGTCTGAGTTCTCCGTGCATAGTTTTCCAGCCATATGCATTGTATACTTTGTCTATGAATGCTGGCCAGTGGATGCAAGTGACTTTTCTAATTACTTTGATGATTTTGGATTAATCTTTGTATATATGGTTTAACAATCTGGCAAAATGTTCTCACTGCATGTTTTGTTTTCCTATAATAAATTAATCATAGCTACACAACCTGTTCACCTTTGGTGCATTTTGAAGCAAGTTTCTGGTTTTGCAAAATTGTTTGAAATGTATAATATTTTATTTAGTTTTGTTTTGTGACTGCTTATTATTGCAGTTGGTGCAAGAATGTAATCATTAAGAGAAAATGCATTCTTTAATAGTTCTGAAATGAGAAAAACATAAAATAATAACTAAGTCATCAAGGAAATGTTTTTCTTCAGACATCTTTGTAGAACTGTGCCTGGGAATGGTAATATTCATATATGATACTGATGATTTTTGACTGAGAACTTTAATGAGATGAGTACAGTGCTACATAAAGTAATGACAGCAAATGCAAACACACACACACACACACACACACACACACACACACACACACACACACACACACACACACACACACACACACACACACACACACACACACACACACAATTCTTTATAGTAACACACAAGAATTAGGCAGTTTCATAATATAGTCATCAATTAAGAGCCCATGCTCCTGGGTAATCAACAAAATTCAAACATTAATATAAAGATTCATTTTTCAGAAATCTCATGTTTTAATTTTTTTGTCTGTAGTATGCATTTTCTGTTTATGTGGCTGATTTTACTGAAAATGTCTGGGTGGATTATAATTTAGTTCGGAGTTTTGTCTTATTTTCGTGACATTTTCAGATATTTGTCTGGATTTCTAACTGTAAGAAATCTGCATCTATGTTCTAGATAAATAGGTTTTCCTAGGTAACCCCCAGATGTGACTAAAAGCCATGTTTTGCATTTCCTGATCTAGCTGCATGCTAAGGGTAATGTATTTGATTGCAGCTTATTTGAAAAGATGCAACACTTGGCAAAGTTATTGTCACATTTTGATTCCTTGTGTGCATGACTGAAGAGGTTACACATCTTTTGATAACTAAACACAAGCAAACTACAGCTTCATTTCAGTAGTTAGATCCCTTTCTGATTAATTAAGATTGCCCACTGTATGAGGGGCACAGCACACATTTTCCACAGCTAAGGTAGAAGTTCACATGACAACCATTTTTTTACAATTATTATCACACATAGTCCTCCCCGCGGTCAAGTGGCATTTGAAAGACATGCGTAAATGGGCGTGCCTTAGTTGAAGGTTGGGCATCAAGCTGGCACCTCGGCACCGTAAAAAAAAAAATCTACTGCCAATCATTAGCGGACCGGAGTTCCGCTGTGGCGACCCCTAACCGGGAAAAGCCGAAAGAAGAAGAAGAACAACAACATTACACATAGCAGGACTGTCTGACAGTTAATGGTTTCCAGATGTTTTCACTGTTGCTTCTTGAGTAGCTGGGCTAAGAGGATTATGACTTTTGCTAATCCATGGAGACTAAGATCATGTTTAAAGTATTTCTAATAGTGCTCATTTCCTGGTGACATCTGGCTCTATACTGAGGCATTCATGAAAACAAAATCATACCTGAAAATGCATCTTGTAGAAAGGAAATCTTTAAAATACTGAATGTAACAACATTTGAATGCAATCAATAATTTGTGGTAGGAGATACTGTCCTTGCCTGCAACTTCTTGCATATTTTATTTTTCCCATTGCTTTCACCTAATGGATAGTAATCACCCTCAAAGACTGCAGAAATTCCACAAAAGAGTACCATACCTGTTACTAACTTCCCAGCCCTTGACCAGCATCTCTACAGCTACCAACAGCAGTTGATCATCAGGTTGAGTTACATACATTTCTAACTTCTGCACTCAGAATTCTGAAGTTTCAGCTATCAGGATAATTTAACATTAGCCATACACTAGTCATCCTGATAAAAAATGAGGTATGCATTTTTCCATAATGCACATTGAGCGCATGGTTTATTTCCCAGTAGAGTATCTTTCATCATCCATAATTCATAGAATTGACTCTCCATAACTATAGTCCTACTGATTAATCTAAATAAACCACTTAGAAATTATATATCTATATATATATGTTGTTTCGGCTACCCTTATGCCATCAGGCTTACTCAGTTTCCTTGTAGAAAAATTACACCTGAATTTTGAAATCCTAATTGGCAGAAATCTGAGACCAATTGTTTAGATGTACGAGGCATTTATTTTTCCCTTTAAGATGGGCTGAATTTAGAACTAACTGGCTGTAGGGGGGTTGGTCTCCTGCATGAAGGATGTGGGATTCACAGCCACCAAAATGTTTTCACTGTTCTTCATAATTTTAGTCTTGGAATTCTTGTATTTGGAATGCTGAGACCAAGAAAATGTATCACATCATAAATCATTCATTCTTCTTCTGCAATGTATGCATTCTATTTGCACTGGTACATTTATGACATCCAACATTTAGCTGTCATGCTGTGATGGAATTCAGAATATTATTGAGTGAGATAGGTAGAATAAAAAATGCATGAAGTATGCTAATGTTTCATTCATCTTTTTGTATCATTTCACAGGAAAGTTGTTACATCAGACTGCTGCTTTTCCCAGGTTTAAGCAGAGGGAAGTAATATTCAAATCTGAGCAGTTTAGTAATTTGTATACACACTATACACCACTATTACTGTCTCTTTATTTTTAAGAGTTCAGCCTACTGAGCTCTAGGGCAGGCATTCTCTTCCTGCACATTCGGCAGATCTGCCTTTTAACTGTTTTCACATATGACTTGTTCATGCAGCCCTGAATAATGAACCTGTGCATCTCTACCATTCTAAACAGAGTTTGCTTATCTCCAGTGCTTAAATTCCAATGAAGATGGGAGTCACCATTTTTTGTATGTATGCTACATTGTTTTAATTTCACTGAACACGTGCTGTGCCACCATTTTTAAGGCTCAGCTGAAGCCAGATGTTTGTGGCAGGTTTTATCTGTGTATCCCTAGCTAACATTCCTTGCTGTATGAGATAATATTGCAACACATTTTATCCCAATAAATCATGTGAAGTTGCTAGCTCTACAGCTATAAACAAAATATACAACTCTGCCAGTCCACTGGCTTCACTAATGGTTTTTAGGATTTTTCATTTCCTGTCATTCAGTAGAGTCCTTGTGTTACTTTATACAGCATGTCACAAAACTGAATATCTTTTTGATGATTCACACATGTTCCCTTTTAAAGTTTTATATTATAGAAGTATGACAAATGTTTATGATCTTGCAGAAGTAGCTAACACTGCATTTTCATTTCAGCAGGCATCTCCTGTGAAGTCATTGCTTATTGCCTGAACATGCACTAAAGTTGTTTGACTTTTTGCAATGAAAAAAATGGCAATTTTAACTTAAATTTTGCAACGAGATTACATGACCCAGCATTCTAGGACCTCTATAATACTACTGACATACATTTAAAAATGAGCCTTTATTTTCTTTGTACAAGACAATACACACACATATGCATGGAAGTATGCAGTCTCTGTCCCAGGCTTGTCAGTTGTCCCTGTCACATCTTACTCGTTTTCTTGTCTTCAGCAGCGATTATGCTGTCCACTCTGTATGTAAGAGTTGCTACTAATGACAACCGATTATCAAACCTCTTTGCATGTGACCATAGGTTGGGCAGCATTCACCTAGCTCTTCCATTGAGGACATGGTGTAATCTCATCTGCATGACTTTATAAAGGTGTCTGAGTCTACATTTCTCAATGTAGATTTTTATAATAAGCCTGTCTAATCTTGTGGGCAAAGTTGACATAAGTGAATATGGATGAAGCTTTATAAGTATTAACTGATCACCTAGCAAATCTTTGCAAATTAGAATACCAACAGTGCATTTGTCAAGAGTTGCACTGACCTTCATCCAGACAGTTCTTTCCATTGTCCTTTTCACACTAAATACGTCACTTGAGCAGAAAACTTAACAAAAATGCTAAACAGTTATTGAGTCTTTTTATCATACAAACACTCCCCTGTTTGTCATGAACATTCCTGACTCTGACTCAGAATTTTGAGTTTTCCCTCCTGAAATCTGTTACATTTACTACAGTTGTGGTGAGTATATTGTAATGACTGGCATTACAATTCTAAACTACTTTTTTAATGCTAGTTATTGCTTGTTTCCTTATTCTGTCAACTTTCTAAGTTGTACTTTCAAATTTTAAAGTGTCACTGATATCAGTTCTTTTTCATATTTCTTTGTCCCTCATCCTTAACAGAAGTCTTTCAGGACTGTGAGCTTTCGGTTTTACCAGTCTATACATTTTAGTGCTGCTGTACAGGACATACTGTGGTACAACATTCAACATTGCTGCCTCATAGGCCTTAGATATTTGAGTCTATCCCCAGCAGGGTGCCTTCTGTGCAGCGTTTCCACATCCTTCTTGTATCTAATTGGATTTTTACTAGGTCCTCGTTTTTCTCCAACATTCAAAAAACATACTGTTAGATGGATTGGGTGACTGCTTAACTTTTCCATGGGTGTAGTAGAATCATAGGTTCACAGGAGAGCTAATGTCATTTGGCCAGAGGCCATGTGCACCTTGCCAATAACTAACCTCAGTCTACCACCCCCTTCCAAAGAGGGCAAGGAGCCTATTTTCACTGAGTAAATTTAATGGTACCCATCCAGTTTTTGAAGCTATGTTTGAAAGATGACAGAGAATGACATTGCCTAAACTGTAGGAGGACCCCTTTCCAGAATAAAGTGAGGTACTGGGTAATGAAGCTATCCATCCCTCCATCTAGTTTTATTTATTTCCTAATGTAGATTAAGATTTCTTGTTCTAGAGTTGGCTGAACTCTTTAGTTATACTGTGGTAAGTGTGTGAGTATGTGCTTGTGTCATGTGGCGGACTCGCATACTATCCATAACAAATTCTCTGTTAGGTACCCCCATGACCAAGAATAGATTACAATGAATAAGTTGTATTTCACAATTCACAATGTGGAAATGCAGAATTTATAATGAACAGTGGTGTAGAATTTCTCACTGTAAATAGTGTGAAGGAAGAAAAAAATGTAAGTTACACGAATTAGCAAGCATTATATAAAAGAGTTTCAGTTTGAGCACTCTAATTATGCCAGACTTTGCTAGTTACTTTTTGAAACTGAATATATCTTGTGTTAACATTTAATGACCTTAAGCAGCCACAGATTTCCCTGCACATATTTCAAGGAGGTAAACCACTGCTTTAATATTAAACTTGCGATAATCATTTTTGTTTCCCTTGCATGTGTTATGTTTCAGAGCAACTACAGATATAGCATGCTACCAAAAACAATTTGTCTGTGATTAATCATGAAGTAAATGGAAACCCTTATTTGCATCTTAACAGTTTTCTGTAGGATGCCATGCAATATCAGAGTTTGGATTATTTTATGAGCAAGTGTACTTACTCAGCATGTGGTATTTTTTTAGAATAGCAGCCATGCAGCTCTGCATAATAACAAATAAAAAAGGCATAAGATGACCCGTACAGTGCCGTAACTTTCTTAAGAACTGATAGAAACTCTGATGATGTAGCATTCCTGTAATTTGCAGCTATTTAAGAAACTCCCTAGAGGATTCTGGCTAGCAAGGCTTTTCTTCTGAATTTGCATTTTTTTAATTTGCATTTTTTTAATTTCCCTGTCTGCATCTCCACACCTACACACACATATCCCCTGTGGGAGGCAGAGGAGAGAAAATGCTTTGCAGTGCAGATGATAGCAGTGTGTTGGTGCACTACACACATGCTTATTATTATCATCTTTTTGCAATGCATTCATACGGGGGTCTTATAAGAGGCGGTGATCATGCACAAATGAAAACAGTCAAGTTCCTTGTTGGTTGCAAATTAAAACATCACCCCTGTTGTTAAAGAAATCAGTCATGCTTGCTGTCTCACCAAACCATTCTATAGTCTTTCTCTATTACAGCAGGTAGATGTAAACAAGAAAGCATAAAGGTGACCTTCTTATAACTGCCAGTTTTTACAATTATGTGCCATTGTAAGAAACAACCTCCATTATGTATAGATATGTGTGTATGTATGTATATATATATATATATATATATCTGTAGGGTCTACTTTAGAACAACAAAAATGCAAAGTCTCAAACACTCACATGAATGAATAATCATAAACTCGAAATTGGTATTTTGGGACAGCAGTACAGTGAAGACTGGAATATTTGCCCTTTCCTCACTGTAGTGCAATTTCGGAGTAGGAATATATACTTAGCGGGGAGTGTGGAGGGCACTCCCCCCACAATACCAATTTCGAGTTTTTGATTGTTCGCTCATGTGAGCGTTCGAGAGTTTGCGTTATATGTATATACATTTTCTATTTTTGTATGTATCTGTTACCTAAGTAAATCTTCTAAGCATAATTATCTGAAGGTGAAAGAGGAGCAGATTAATGGACTTGTTCAGAGTGGGAAAGTCAACAAGTGTAGCCTAAAGTAATCAAAGTGTGGTTACAGAATGTGCTTGGTTACAGAATGAGCTTGTTAACAGCTAATAACCTTAATCTTCTGTTCTAAAATGTCAGACGTACTGCATAAAGAATTGCAGAGTTTATTTATTCATTTATACCATCTACTAAGGTTTGTTTATTATATTATTATCTTATGGAGAAACCACAATCTGTGGCATATGGGATTAAATATTTTGTGTTTAGACTTAAGTATCAGACAGTGTGATCATTTAAGCTCTGCATAGTTTAGCTACATGGCTGAAAATCACCAAGCTGGTCCCAAGAAAACCAAGTTCAAATCATATGAGAGACAGTGGCTACTTATAAGAATGTGTCGCTGTTGCATCATGAAGCGTAGGTGTCTTCCATAAACAAGTAGCGCAGTGGCACAGTAATCTGAATCCTGGTTTTATTGCTTTCCTATCCTGATAGAGCACTGATGTTGATGGCAGGCTATCCCCATTGATCCAGATAAAGCAATGCATTGTATCTGCATGCCCGGGCCTGCTAGTAGAGCTACCCAGGGCAGCATTAATAATTATGCCTTACTTCATGCCTTCTTCCTTCTCACCCAGATAGACAGACAGACAGACAGACAGATAATGCTTCAAGATGTTCTAGTGCAGTTCTACTAACATCTAGTGGCACTTTATCTGCTATTACTGTATTCTTAGGGCATCCCTTTTTTTACAAAGTGCAGTACAATAACTGGTATTCTGAAGGTCACATTTGTTATGGCTCCATAAGGGACGCCCAAGCGAATAAGATGAACTGAATAACTCCATGTTTTAGCATATTACAGTAATCTGTATCCTCTGAATTAATATGCAACTTTAAATGTACTACTTACTGGGGGTGATATTTGGAGGCACAGCAGTGCAAGACATGTAGTTCTACTAAATACTGCAGGAGAAAACTGACAAAGGTTGCACACATGAGGCACAGCTGCATCTTGTGGGGCTGACATCTATTCTCAGTGCCTGAGTATGACTTGTTTATTTATTTATTTAACATTTGTTTACTGGGAAAGTCCAACTGGGTCAGGAACTCATTTTCAGTGAAGGCCCAGGGAGAAAAACTCCAAATGACACATGAAAGTTAAGATAATTTACATGAACAAGATAAAAAAAGTATTAAAGCACACATTAATAATAATTGAATACTAAATAAATGCAGAGAGGTACATGCAATAATAAATACAAACTAAGTACAGAGAGGTAGATATAATAATAAAACATGTACTAAATTAAAGTAAAATGGTAGATTGCAAACTTTTTATATTTTTATATACATCAGCTAGGAGTAAGGTAAAGAATGAGGATCAGAACATTAGATGCAAGTAGATGCTTAGAAGGATGAGAAAGCTAAGGGTGTAGAAATATGGAAAGTCTATTAGTCCAAGATGTTAGTGGTCAGTAGATGACATTCCTGTTTTAGGGATGGAAAGGAATGCCCCTAGAAGTGAATGAGTTCACCTGTTATTGAAAGAGCAGGGGCAGGTCTGATGACACAGAAAATGCTTTTTTAGGGTATGTTTGAAGTTGTTAAAGCTCTCAGTGGTAGTAATGACTGTTGGCAGAGAGTTTCAGAGCTTGTCCACACTGTAAATTCATATTTTCATATTGGGACTCAAACTCATGACTAGAGCTTCTTGATAGCTCATACTTTACTTGTCTAAGCTATACTGCACAGTAAAGTAGGGCTACAGCAATACTCAGATGAAGGTACTTTTCTCATAGGGCTGCTGAGGAAGAGGTTACACATTCATGCAACAGGTGCATATCAGGGCGGCATTGTATACCATATACTGGTATACTGCACATGTTCAGCCAAATAGGTGCTGGATGCATTGCTCTGAGTGAGCTATAATTGTGGACAGTGAATACAATTGCAGGCAGCTGTAGAAAACAGGTCTGAGTGATGCAGGTCAGAAAACTAATGAAGTGATTTGTATTCATTACTCATTGCTATGTACTGTTTGTCCTCTGCATCTAATTTGCACTTCATAGTTTGTGAGTGATGCCACAGCTGTACATCATTCTTCTTCTTTTGAGCTTGTATTTGTTGCTCTTTTTATGTGCATTAAGAAGACATTGAGGCTTGGGTGTTAATTTAAGTAGTTTATTGTATACAAATACATCAGGATGGATGGCAGGAACATTAAACTTGAACTATCTAACTGACTGACTACATACTTGCATGCTCACACGTTGGCTGCTCACTCAAAGTGGCACTCTTGCTTGTATGTGCTCAGTACTTATATGCATGGGCTGACTCACTGGAAAGCTTCTTGAAGGTATATCACACACAGTGATTTACATCCTCCCTCTTTTTACTGAACTATCTCATATAAACAATGACATTTCAATAGGCATGCAATTATACAGACACTAATAAAGAAAAACAACAATCATGTCCATGTTGCTGTGTATCTGGAAGTAGGTTTTAAGATGCAACCTGATCTTGTGACATAATAGTTAGGAGTGGATTTAGCAACAGGGACAGTCACTGGGGAATGTTCTGCTTGAGGACTCTCAGGGATTTTCTCAGGAACCAGGATTGCTGACAGAATGTCCACCGGAACAGAAACATTGGACAAGTCACTCTGAGAGCTAAAGTCTTTGTCACAGGCAAGATGCTGTAACACTGGTTCAGACACTGGTAAATACTTCCGATTTCATCTGAATTCCATTCCTTGTGATTCAAACAATGTACAATCTCGGCTCTCACAAATACAGTGTGATCAAATCCTTTTGACATCTGCATCCTCACTATCTCCCTTTTTTTCAATGAACTGAGCAGTTTGCTGGTTTTATCATAGTAAGACATCTGGGGCAAACACTTTTTTAACATTTGGGCTTTCACTGCTGTGTTGTTCTTAGCACTTGGAACCAATAAATTACTGCTGATTGGTAGTATGGTTCTGGTTTGTCTTGATGTAAGCCTCTGGCAGGTGAACTAAGATGTTTATCATGAAGAATGTTTCAGAGATTTAACAAGCTGAGAATAACATCAGTATTGTCATGTCTGGATTTCCCTAACAGCTGTTTTGCACTTTGAACTGCACATTCAGCCAAGCCATTTGACTGATCACATTTAGGACTATTTGTAATATGAACAAAGTCCCACTCTTCTGCAAATTTGAACTGCTGACTAGTAAACTGTGCACCATTGTCAGAAATAACTCTGTGTGGACTACCATGAACAGAAAAATGTCACTTCAACTTAATAATGACAGCATTGGAAGTTAGGTTGGGAAGTAGGTCAATCTCAAACCAATTTGAATAAGAGTCTACTAACAGCAAATGTTGACCATTCCACTCAAAGATATCTGTGGCTACTGTCGACCAAGGTAGTTCAGGAATCTGGCTTAACTGAAGTGGTTCTTTTTGTAGATGCAGCGTTATACTATTACATACTAAACAAGATGAAAGTACTTCGCCAATATCTCTAGACATAGAAGGCCAAAATACTAGACCTCTCACCCTTCTTTTGGTAGAATCTGTTCCCGGGTGGCCACGATGCAAGATCTTAACATACTGTTGTTGCAAGCACTTTGGAACAATCACTTTAGTACCTTTCATGATGATACCATTGTCTGACAAAATGTCATCTCTATATGGAAAATAAGGTTGCACTTCTACTGGCAAACAAGATTTAAAGGCCATCATCAACTGATAAAGAGGTTTAGCTTCTGGAGAATTGGATCTGAAGCTGTGTGAGTCTGAGCTCATCAGGATGTGTGGAAGAAAAATTTCTCACTTCCATGACCTCAGAATGAAGTTGCTCATTGCTGTGCTGTTCTGTGTTTTTTTTCTGGGTGATCTGGATAAAGTGTCAGCAAGATAAAGAAGTTTGCCTTTTGCTTAAACAAGATTGAAATTGTACTTTTGCAATTTGAGTTTCATGTGTTGCAGTCTAGCTGGAGCTGTATGCATAGGCTTGCTCAAAATTGTAACAGGGTTGGTGGTCAGTTTCAATATGGATAGGTCAACCATAAATATAATCATGGAACTTCAAACATGCAAACACAATTGCTAAAAGCTCTTTCTCAATCCGGGCATATTGCATCTTGGTCTGGGTAAGAGTTCTCAATGCATAGGCAAGTGAGCTACCCCCTTGAAGAATGACTGCACCTGGGCCAAATTTAGAAGCATCACAGGAAAGAGTAACTGGTTTGCGAACATCATAGTAGCTGAGAGTTGGTGGGTTAGCAATTTTCTGTTTCAGGACATCAAATACTCTTTGATGCTGTTCTGACCATGACCAAATACATCCTTGTGTGTCAGCTCTCATAATGGTGCTGAAAGTTGGTTTAAATCTGGAATTAATTGCCTACATAGTTGACCATGCTAAGAAAATGCTGTAGGGCTTGGACATTGTCTGGAGCTTGCATCTCGAGAAATCTGTTTGCTTTGAATGATCTGGTCATAAGCCTGAACTGGTAAATAAGTGACCAACATAAGGAACTTCTCATTGTCTGAATCTGCACTTCTTTGGATTCCAGAACTTTGTTGAGGTTTCTGTCACCTAGTATAATAGCACAGGGATAGCCAGAAAAAAAATTGTTCCATTTCACACTAAAAGACATTGTTGGTAGAATTTATCCCAAATGGTATTCTCAGAAATCTGTATCTTCTAAATGCTGTACAAAATGTGGTTAACAATGAAGATTTTCAGTCAAGTAAAATTTGCCAAAATTAACTCTCTGCATCTAAGATTTCCTCAACTCTGCACATTGGATGATGAGAACTTTTTCATGCTTTGTTCAAATCTCTTGGATCAATGCAGATTTTGATATCATCTAAGCGTTTCTTATGAGCTACATCCATGGAAGATGCCCATTCAGTAGGTTCGTCCACTGGACAAATTACTTCTTGCTGCATCATTTTGTCTAGTTTGGCTTTGTCTCTGCTCTGCATAGCTACTGAAACTTTCTGTGCTGGTCTGATAACTGGGAAGACCTCTGGGTCTAACTTCATAGAGTACACAATTGGTAGTTTGCTTAGTTTGTTTGCAAAAATATCAGCATACTCAGAAAAAATAGTTTGCAAGAAATTTGAGCTGTTGTCATGCAGGCTTACTTGGTGAACTTCTTTATTAAGTGAAAGCAGTCCCATTTTCAAACTGTCTCTGAGGCCTAATAATGACTTCTCATGTCTCTTGAATACAGCAAATTGCAAGTCATAGCTGTTCCCAGCACGGTAACATGAAAGCATTACTGAGCCTTCAGTTTGAATCTCTTTACCACCATAAGCAATAAGCTTTGCACACTTTGTTAAATCAAGTAGTTCTGCAGCTTTTACTCTAGCAATAATTTCTGCTGACATAATATTGCACTTTGAGCCAGTATCTACTTTGAACTCTATGGAACTCCCATTAATCCAAACAGTACAAAATATTTCATTATTTGCACACAAATCTACTGCATCGATTGTTTCACCAAGCACAGACACACCATCAACATAAAAAGCAGGGTCACAGATTTCTAATTGATCAAATTGTCTCTTGGAATACCCTCTTTTAATAAAAGAATGTGCCTTATTTGATTTACAAATTGTTTTGAAATGATTCCACTTATTGCACTTGTGACACTGCTGACCAAAAGCTAAGCACTATTCTCTTTTGGGTTCATGATTTTCACCACAGTTATGACAGTTGACTATGAAGTTGGCTAGGGGTGCATGTTTTGACTTTGCTGACCCACCCTTATGCTTCACTGAGCATACTCTGCAATTTGCTGGAAAGACTCAGGGGTTTCCCAGGAACTGTTACTGGACATGCAATAGCTGCCATGTGTCTAGGCCTATTTCTTTTAACCACATGCTGCATACTATCAGCATGAACTTTGTCACTGTGCCTTCCACTGCTATTCTCATTTTTAAGTATATTTCTGTGCTTTTCTGTAAGCTCATATATCTGACAAATCTCAATGGCCTTATTTAACATTAAATCACTGTCTCAAAGCAAAATCTTCCTCACTGTGTCATTATTAATACCACACACAAGTCTGTCTTTTATCAACTCATTTCTCAAATCACCAAATCTGCATGCTTCGGCCTTGTTTCTCAAGTCAGTTATATATTCTGCAAAGGTTTCATCAGGCTTTTGATCCCTTCTGTCAAATAAGTGCCTTTCCATTGTAACATTCATTTGGGGGTTACACATTTCTCTAAGTTTACGTTTTAAGCACTCAGGGTCTTCCCTGGTTTCAGCCAGTACCACTATATGGTCTTCCCCATGCCCTGCAAACACAGCAAGCACATACACAAATAAACACTCTCTTTCAATGGCTTTTGAACCTGCTGATTTAAGCAGAATAAATGCCTTTGTATGTGTGTCTTTGTCAGAAAAAGCAGCCTGTATGAAAATATTGTATTCCTGATCAAACACTCCAATTTTCTGCAATATTGTTATCAAACACAAGTGGTGCAGGTCTGCAAAATCCTTCTGCCATGCCCACAGATTATAGTAAAACACAATGCAAAATGGCCCTTGTAATTATGTTCGCACATTCACATATACCAGGTACTTGTAATAATATTCAAATGCACAATAAACTCTTCAAAATACTGTACTCTGTGAAATATCCCTTGAAATAACTGTACTTTGTGAAATAACTGCTCTTTAATACTGCACACACTTGCAAACACTGCACACTTTGAATATTTTGAATAGTTTTAGTTAATACAAAAAAGTACATAGTGAAAAAAATATGGTTGTTTTCCCCTTTTTTGTACATTTTATGCAATTTGCATATTGTTTCAAATATTTTCATAATTATTTTGAATATTTTTATCAATACGTTGCAGTTTCAGACATTTTGTTTAATAAGAAATTCATTTTGATCATTCTAATTGCTTTATTTTATATTTTGTAGTGAAAGAAATTATTTAAGCAATTTTTAGTGCCTGGAGTTTGTTTTTGACCTGGTTTGCAAGTCGTTCGCAGAGTAGGGATGATCCTATATATTCCTCCAGCTTTAACAAGTTGCCTCATGACTGTAACTCTGGATCCCATTCTGACATCTTGTCACTCTTCTTTTGTGCATTAAGAAGACATCGAGACTTGAGTGTTTAAGTGTTTTATTGTATACAAATACATCAGGATGGATAACAGGAACATTACACTTAAACAAACTAACTAACTGACTGACTACATACTTGCATCCTTACACTTTGGCTTCTCACTCAAAATGGTACTCTCGCTTGCACATGCTCAGTGCTTATATACATGTGCTGATTCACTGGAAAGCTTCTTAAAGGTACATCACACACACTGATCTACAGTATTGACCTGTGCTATCATTACAGCCCATCAGTTCCTGAAGTTGAGGTTGGCAAGCTGTTGTTGTACTGTAGCATACTTGTGTTATGCACAAGACATTATAATTTTTTTGTTTTGTGTGACATGTATATGTGCATGTGTTGTGTGTTGGTGTCTGTGTCTGTGTGCAGGTGTCATCATCATTGTCAACTGAACAAATCAAACAAATGCACAGGCAGGTAAAGTGACCAGAGAAAGATAATTGGCATAAACTTTATTAGACAAAAAATAGTAAAATCAAGCGCTTTTGCCTGTCAATCACCTTTTTCATGTTAGTCAGTATGACAAAATCACTTAAAGCCAATGTCTACCTCACTGTTTGGCTATACTTTTATTATGGCATTATAAGTGCTAGTGATACTATAGTGAAATTAGCTTTATATTGATGACATGATGGAACCCAAATCAAGTTATATATCTACACCTGTATTGGAATGGTAGCTAGGTGACCGCAGGTATTGTCTCTATAGTTCTACAGTGGTCTTCCTTCTGTTAGCAAAATCATTCAGTTGTAATCCTATTTCAGTAGGCAGGCTTAAGCTGCAGTATGGCTGTCTTTGAACTAGTTACTGTTGGCAGTCATTGTGTACCACTCATTTACGTGTATTTTGCACAACTGAACACTTTCCTTCATACATACAATTTTTTCAAAGAACTCATGAAATCACTGTAATGTTTCTAAATTATTTACCCCGTTGCATATTTCTTATATTCTAAAAAAGAAAAAAAAAAGAAAACTGCCCCCTTTTTTTAAAATGTTTTAAAAACGTCTGGATTTTCATTTCAGAGGGAAGTCTGTGCCGCAGGTAAACCACATGTAAAGCAAAGCAACCCTTTCCATCTTCTTACTACTTGGGCATGTTCTGCGTATGTTTCTGTCAGAAATGCTTAAATTCACATCTGCACTCATCCTCTGTAACCTCAAAAAAATTAAAAAGGTAATCATCTATAGCAGTTGTGCATACTGAAATGATATCCCTTCTTAAAATACTTTCTAGTCTGGTGGCCAAAACGTTTGAATCTATATATTTTTTGGTCCATTTACACATGATCTTTTTTTTGTAAGTTAATCAAACCCTTCTTTTACAGGTGCCGTAAATGGACTGAATATTCCAATACAATTCTGATTACATTGGCAAACTCAGGATTGTTACAAACAATCCTACCCTCAAAAGCTAATAAAACTGAACCCATGCATTTATTGATTTTAAGCATAATTGGTGGACATGGGTATCAAAGCTAAAACTATCATTCACAGTGACCACCAGATCACAATATGAGCTGACCTGACCAAGCATGCCATTATATAATTGAGCAATAATTCAGGACTGTGCATAGGTATATCAAGAATTACCCACGGTTAGTGTGATTTTATCATGAAGGCTTTGACACACCCACAAGTAGAAGTGGATTTTTGCTATTATGCAGTTACATTATTTAAGAAAGAAGTTGATTAGCTTTCCTTCAGTCTTCTTTCTCATTGTCTTCACTGCGCCAACGCACTGCGCATGTGTATGGGACTTAAGTTCCCAGGCTCGCACATTACATCAGTGCAGGAGAAGTGACAGAGAAAATAGAACCTGTCGCTGTTTTTGTTAACAATTGAGAATTAAAGACTTATGAGGGGACAGTGCAAATATATGGAGAAAATCAGGTAGGTTTCAATTTGTTCAGTTTTACAGAACATACCTTATTTATTTTAGATTTTGATCTGTCCTTCAGCATATGCAAATAGAAAGTCTGGCCTACCCATTTTGCTTCCCTCCGACCCTCAATTCCACAATCCCCCTGTCCCACTCTACTGAATTCATTCTCTCCTCTTCAGTCCCTCTTTTTACTATGTAATGACTGCTTCTTAACAAAGTACTACACAATAACTACCCACTCACTTGAATGGCACATATCCCAGTAAAAACATTATATTTCCCTGTAGCAACACAGGAAATAAATACAACCTTCTATCCACTGTGCTCTCCCACTATGTCACTCTATAATGTACTCCACTGTCTTCCCTTACAATAGTTAATTTTACTAAACAAAAAATATTTACATACTATATAAGTCACACACCCCATCCATTTAGAACACTGTTGTAAGGGATTTAATCACTTTTGCTGATAATTCTTTATCATTTGACCACCATGATTCTGCAGTAGTTAGGAAAGCCTTTTGTCTAGCTCATTTAATTTTCAAAGGCATCTCCACTACATCTAAAGCAGTCTTAATTCCCCTTTACTCATATCTGATTAGAAATTATATTGAGTAAAATGCCCCTTTTGGCATGTATTGAAACATATTGCTTAACATGAGAGAACTCAGAGACTCATAAGTAAATATATCAGTGGTCACAAAAATTTTAGTTGTCAGGACAGACTGGCAGCCCTTCTGCCTGTAGTTGGTCTCTTATAGACTCCTCTGCAGAAATCTGTGTCTAGTCTTTTGAAACATGAAGTATCCAACACTCTTGACCTCCAGTTCCTTTAGAGAAGAAATGGTACCTCAAATACTATGTTAAAGGAATTAAACCTTCATCGGCAGATAAATAAAATATGCTGGCATGATAGATTCACATCCCAATGTATTTGTCATCTCTAGAATAAACTTTCAATACCAATCAAGCAGAGTATCACCCTTGCCACATTCAAGGTAAACCTAGATAACTGGATAGGTGGGTCAAATTATCTCGCAGTATATTTTGTGTTGCCTTCCTTGAGACTGGAGGGAATTGTTGAATATGTTTTTCTGACTAGGCTTGTAATGGTCTACAAATCGATCATTTAGTACTTACTGTATCTATGCACCTTAAATACTTCTGATACTTTATTAAATGTTGTGATAACTAATAAGCCTTCTCTTATCTCAAACATCACCATCCACAATTTAATGACCACTGCCAGTTGGTCAGTTTCCATATCCATCATCCTAGTAAAAAATCATCCAAAACTAATTTTCTTGTGTAACACAGCTAAAGCTAACATTAACAATCTCAAACCAATCTTCTACTCAGTGGACTGGTACCTATCATATGTTCTGCTCACCCTAGCACTGCTAAAGAACTACTCAATTCTTTAGTTAACAACCTGAAAAACTGCTGCTTCACAGTGATCCAAAGACTTTACAAACCAAAAACAAATGCATGATGAACATATGAGCTTAAAACTCTACTAAAACCTGGAGAAAATACCTGGTAGTCCTGGAAAAAATCATCCCACAACCATAAGGAGACAAAGTTTTATCCAGCTTTGCATCCTTGCTAAACAAGCTATATGCCGAGATAAATTCCACCTAATGAAATCATTTCAAATCTCTGCAATAAAATCTTCCCAAAATATCTGAAAAGAAGTCAGTAATCTACCAAGATGAAACAACCTTGATAGCAAGTCTTGCACATCCCAACCTTCTGCTTTCAATTTCCTTTCTTTTTTAAGTAATCTCCCCATTTCTAACTCTAATCAAACCAAATGTTCCTCTTCCCCCACCGCTCTAGTCTACATCCCTTATTTATACTTCATACCCATCACATCCAAAGACATTCTCCCACTGCTTGAACAAATAGAACTTAATACCCTCCCCAAGTATAGAGAGACATTAAGCATAGTTCATTTATCACTGTGGGGACCACATCTTAATTCTTCTGAAGCACATCTACAACTTGTGTATCACTCTAAATATTATGCCTCACATCTGGAAAAGTGCAGTTGTTAAACACCTTTCCAAAAAGTACAGTCCGTCAAATAACTCAGATATCTGGCAGCTTTCTGTTGTCCCAACCTTAGGAAAAAATTCTGGAAAATTGCTTTACTTACAACTCACTCTGTATGCCAGCCAATGCCACCTTTTTTCTCAAAAGCAGCATGGCTTCTGGTCTGGTTGTAGTACATTAAAAGCCCCCCTGGACACTCTTTCCCAAAAATGGACAAAAGTCTATTTACCGGTGCCATTTGTATTGAATTCACAAGAGCATTTGACCTTTTTGATTGCAACATTCCCCTTGACGATCTCATAGAAATAAGTATTTGCAAGGGTATTGTGCAGCTTAGCTGCTGTACTCCATCACTTCCTTTACTGTTTATGAATCTCAAGGTTCAGTTCTGACAGATCATCTTTTCTCCATCTCTGCTAAAACCTCCTTAGCTGTTTATCCTGGTTGGATATAATGCCAGGACCTGTAACATGAAGAGAATTTTTGGAAACAGAACCCAACTTGACTAACAACAGTCAGTGCTCAATGGAAGGAGGAGGTTAAACTATTTTTGTCTTTTTAGAGTATCAGTGGTGTCATAAATAAGAGTAATATTTGGCCTGTATATTTTCTCACTTGTAAGACTTGGTGTATCCCTAAACAGAAGAAAGATTAGTATCGATTTATAACTGGTGTGGTTGATCCTTGATGTGTTTGCTAGAGGACATTTAAAGAAGGGGGAGGGGAATTTTTAGAAATTCCAGTGTTACAAATAAATATTGCCACTGATTTGTTGGGCTATCTCTTCATCTGATGATATGGTGTACACAGGGAGCAAGCATTCAAACATAGGAGAGCCTTCTTGATAATGATGTAGTTTTGTTTTAACGAAAACAGTTTGATTCTTTGTATTATGTAATGCAGCCTCTTGGGTTTTATTAACATGAAGAGTATAATCGTCCTTTGTGAGGCAGGCAAGAAAGACTTGAACACACACATAACCTATCCCTATTCTTGACCCAGTAAACAACTTGTTCTGTACCATAAGTCTTTTTCATTTCACAGGTTGAATAACAGAGCCACAAAGTTTGGGCACGGCTTCAATTTGCATATTCAATATCCCATCTATTCACAAAAGAAGCTTAAGAAGCCATTACTACTGGTGTCCTGGCACCTAAGTTTGAATACTTACTCTCTGTTGTGGTACTCCATTCCATTCAAAAGATGCACCCACTCCAAGCAATTTCATATATATATATATATATATATATATATATATATATATATATATAGATTTAGTTCATAATCTCAAAATACTGAAATCTCGAATTTCAGTATCTCGAGACCATGAAGCCGAAAATCCATAAACTCAAAACCCCAGAAGCGCGAAATTTAAAATTGTGACCTCTACACTAAACATACCGCAGACACAAACATACACCTCCCTTCACATACACAAACACCTACCCTACATACAAGTAGGAGGGCAAGCCCCCCCTGCACCCCACCACTTAAATATACTAACTCCGAGGTTGCACTACACAGACAAACACACATAAACACTACCACATAAGCTATATTTCCCTCGCACACACACATCACACTAACAAAACACACAGACACACACTAAAGCCCCTATCCAAAACCCATAAAACACAAACACTTACCTACATCTCCAACCACCCACTCACACACCACAACACCAGAACTGCTAATACAAAATCTCCGAACTTCGGGATTTTGAATTTTGCACTTCTGGGGTTTCGGTATTCAGCACTTTTGCCCTTCTGGTCTCGGGCTACTGAAATTCGGTATTTCAGTATATACATATATATATATATATATATATATATATATATATATATATATATATATATATTTCCCCTTCACAAAATCGAATGGATGGAAGCTCGAAATTCATAATCTCGAGACCAGAATCTCGAACTTCCATTCACTCGAAATTGTGAATGGGACCCTTAGGTTTAAAAAAATAAAAAGTTAACTTACCTTATTGCAGAGGGCCAGGTCCCCCTGTACCCTAGCAGTTTAAATGTGAATGTTCTGTGACCGCACTTTAGCGGAGGAATGGAAAATCTTCCGTTTGCCCTTACGCGTATAGCGCGGAATGGGAGATTTCCCTTTCCTTCACTATAGTGCGATCTCGGTGTAGGTATATTTCAGTAGGGGGGGTGTGGGGGGTGCAGGGGGACATTTGAAAGGTGTTAATTTTTTTTCTTTCATATGTTTGAGTTTCTCTAAATTCGAGATTTTGGTTTTGAGATTATGACTTTCGAGTTTAGAGAAATTCGATCATATGAAGGGGAACCATATATATATATATATATATATATATATATATATATATATATATATATATATACACACACACACACACACACACACACACACACACACACACACACACACACACACACACACACACACACACACACACACATATACAGTTTGATCCTTACTACAAGCACTACTGTCTCACAATCGGTAAATCTACATTTTCCTATTCTCAACAGGGACACTTTTCTCTTCAACACCCTTACATGCAGGCTATTAAATGACAACTCGCAAACTTTATCAGTTTATTCATTGCCCATATTTTCTGGTCATAAAGTAGACAACCCACTAGTCATACCCCCATTCACTTTGCCTACAGCTGAAAAAGCACTGCCTTTATTTTCTGAGGAATAAGGTAGACAACCCACTAGTCATACCCTCATTCAATTTGCCTACAGCTGAAAAATATTTTCCAAATTACCTTCAACATACAGGAACACAGTTTCTCAGAAAATCAACATATCCAGTATCCACATTCATGGACTATTTAAAGGTTTTAAGAAGCACATGATTACATTTTTTGGATTAAAATTTGTTTTTTTCGCACTAAATTTTTTAGATTACATGATGGAAGGCTCACAATGTGACTGGTTTGACAACTATGGATCTACTTTTAAACTTCAATACTTTATTGCCCTTTATCATTCACAATATCATTACTTTTGCAATAACTGTGATTAAGGTATGTCAGTCTTTCTTAACGTATCATCAAACTGTGCTGTTGGAATCTTCATCACATCAAGCTAAGTTAATTAATTTATTTATTTATTTAACAGTGTTTGTTTGGCCTGCTTGCTGTACTCTGCCTGAATAATACTGATCTCTGACTGCATTTTACTTTGAATTGAAGTTTTTCATTTAAGGTTTGGTCACTTCTATTTTGTATCTTATTCATGTATTACATTTGTTTTGTTTTAAGTTTTCTGATCTGTTGGAGTTTTAAGAGGTCTTGGCTAGCATCAGTTAAAAAAGTTAGCAAAGAATTGCTTTGCAAACAGTGAATCACAGCAGATAATTAGTGGGAGGAGTTGAGAAACCGCATTCCTGGTTTAGTTAGAAATATCTCTATTTAGCTGAAGTGCTTGGCCTGTTTTCTGTACTCTGCCTGAATACTGCTGCATTTTATTTTTCCCACCCAGCCTCCCAATTGTTGTTGTGTTGTTAAACTTGGGGCTTTTGAGTTTCCCACCCCTCCCCCTACAATAAATTTGATTTTGAACACTCCTCCCAGTCCCATCTCATCAGCTCATTCTACTGAGTACAAAGAGATCATTTAGGAAGGCCCACCTCCTTAGTTTCTTAACCTTGAATTATCTTCTGTTTCCTCCTCCCCACTTAACTTAAAAAAAAATTGCACTTTATTCAGCTGCTTTTACTGTACTTGTGTCTCTTCCTACTTTATCACTTTATTTTGCTTTTGCGGCTTATTCTTAAAAGTGTTCAATTGCATTTATTCTGCTGCATTTATTACTGCTTGTTAGTAGCCTGATTACGTTTTAACTGTTATTCTAAGACTCTTGTTTTTGGTTTAAGCACTTGGGCTTCAGGCCATTTATTTCACATTAAGAAGGTTTGTGGTCTATACTCTTATGACAAGAGAGGTAGCTTATATCATTCAAAGTTGGGAATTGCTGGTTCACAGTTTAGTGTGACGGTTATTCTAAAAGTGTCTTAGCTCTGGTTTAATCACTTGGGCTTCAGGTCAGTTATTTTACATTAAGAAGGTTTTACATTAAGAAGGTTTGTGGTCTCCACTCTTATGGGAGGAGATGGTACCCTCTGCATTTCTGAGGTAGGAATTGTTGGTTAAAGGCTTACTGTGCCTGCTTACTTGAACTGTTTTTTTTTTCCCTGAAATTGTTGCACTTTGTTTGCTATAGCATAGACTAGAATTGGACCTTGTGAATTTAGTTTTGTTTGTAAAACTTTAGTATTAAACCAAGCCATCTTTTGATGGAGAGGGTTCCCCTGCATCCTTGTGGCAGGAGTGTGAGGTTAGAACTCATCTGATTGAAGGTTGCTCGAGTAGGGCTCAGTTTTGAGCTTTTTTATTGGTTAATTTGTTTAGATCAGTTTGCACTAATTTTCTACATAAGCACCATGGTTGTACATCCTGCACTGATGCACAGTGGAGGGTATCATCAGTGGTTATAGACGCAAACACTTTTTCCAGCAAATTTTCCCTTAGTACTCTGCTGGTGCTCCATCTGTGAGTTCTCATGATTATCCCTCACTGAAAGGTGACACATACAGCAAAGCTCCTGAGGTACCTACACAGATCCTACCAACTAGCCCTTTGCATTTTTTGTCCACTTCTCCTGTCCTGTACTTTACCTGGTCCTTCCTGTCCTCTTCCTGTTTTCTGACCATATCAACTTATCTAGCATTATGGATGGGCAGTTTCCTACAGTTTCTCCAGCCAGCCAGGTTGACATGGGCATCCTGAGGCAATGTAGCAATTGTCTCATATACACTGACAACCCACTTCTTCTACTCCACACAAATTCATTATGTGAAAGATGCATCTATATCAAGAACCTTGAATCCAGGCTGTCTAGCTCACCAGCCAGTTCATCTGATACTAAGCAGGTTGTCAGCATGCACACCTCACCTACTGTACCTACCAAACCAACAACACATAAACTTACATAAACGGAGATCCTTATAAGAATCTTACCTAAACATCAGAGACAACCCAAACACAAACACAAGCATGATTCACATAATACATCCTCTGCAAAACACAGCACACTAGTCAAGCCCCTAAGGCATAACACAAAAGCAAACAAACATCTTAGTCATAGGCAACTCGGTTGTGCGACACACAGATGTCCATTTTAACAGACTGGATAAGGAAATTTCATGGTCAGCTGTCTAGGTGCCAGGATCCACCACATCAGCCCCTCACTCAGGTCTCTCAACAAGAGGCACTATTATGATTCCGTCATAGTCCATGTTGGAGGGAACAACTTGAGATGTACCTCACTGGACTGTAGCCTTAAACAGCATTTTACCTTCACCTAGGATGATGCCTGAATACAAACAAAAACTGATTGACTTCAACAATTGGCTTAGTTTCTGGTGTCATTCAAAAGGGATCCAATATCTGTCAGCCTGGGATGACATGGTCGATGGACCTCAGTGCTTTGCCAGAGATGGTCTTTGTCTGTCACCTCTGGGATTTTGTTTACTGGCTAAGGCTATTGCGATCCAAATAGTGCCTTTTTAGGCAATGTCACAAGAACAAAATTCCCGATGTAAAAATACAGTCTAAAAACAACTTCAAGGTTTTGCTGCTAAACACTACGAGCCTAAAGCAGAAACTGCACTCACTGGAAGCAGTTCTCACTCTGGATAATGCTGACATTTGTGCAGTCAGTGAGACCTGGTTTAAGGCTCCAGACAGCACCCCAGCTATACCAGGTCACATTTCCTTCTACACGATCAGACTGCAAACTGAAGGCATGAGAACTAAAGGAGGTGGTGTATCAATATTCATTAAAGATAAACACACCTCTAGATTGGTTAAACAGCACGAGTCCCTTGAGTTACTTCAGGTGCAATTGACTATAGGTAAGGCTCCTCTTCAGGTCATTGTCAGCTATAGGACCCCCTCCATGAATCAAGACACCCAATAGCCTACTTGGATCTACTTAAGTTAATCAAGATACAACCAAACACCTTGGTTTTGGGTGACTCTAATTACCTGTCCATAGACTGGGTAAATTATATGTATTCTAACTCACTTGCCCAAAGGTTTCTGGACTTCATTAACTCCAATTCCCTGGACCAGCGGGTTGACACACCCACAAGGGGGTCAAACATCCTGGACCTGGTGCTCACCAACATGGGGGACCGCTGCATCACCCCCTGTGTGTGGCCATCCTGGGTGAGATCTGACCACAAATCAGTCTCACTAGAAGTACCTAAAACACAAGACCCCCCGCCCTTAGCAACAACTACACTAAAAAACTTCTCCAAGGCAAATTACAACCTCTTACATGATGGCATAAATAGCTTCATTGTCCCTTCCCCCACTGATGGAACAGACACGTATACTGACTTATACACCAATGATTTATGCAAGCACCTGTACGATTGTATTAACTCTGCTGTATCTGATAAAACCAAAGCAAGATCGTCAAGGAAAAGCAAACCTGCCTGGTGGACAATTGCCATTAGCAGGCTATACAATAGGAGAAAGAAATTGCTGTCTAAGAGTAGAAGGAATGGTCTCAAAACTAGAGACACACCCTCCTCAACTTAAACAAGCAAATAAGACTCCTAGTGAAGTCCTCCAAAGCTAATTATGAATACAAATTAGCTTGCCTAATTAAGGATAACCACAAGGCGTTCTTCAGTTACATCCATAACCTGAAACATAAGGCACAGATTTGCACTGAACTTGTAGTTAATGGGACTACATATATAGAACCTGTGGATATAGCAAACCTGCTAACTGACAGGTTCAGTGAATACTTCACTCCCCTGTCCCTGCTACATTTACCCCAAAGGATCCCTAACACCTGTCCACTACTTAGTATCTCTGAAGAACAGGTCTTAAATGCCCTCTCCAAGGTGAAAAACATAGCCTCTATGGGACCAGAAAACATTCTGGGCTGTGTTCTACATGGGATAAAAAGGATTTAGCATCACCATTGGGCATGCTTTTCAGTCACAGCCTAAGCACTGGCTTCATCCCAGCAGAATGGAAAACAGCTACAGTCATCCCTTTGCACAAATGGGGTGCATCCACAGACCCTGGTAACTATAGACCCATTAGCCTGACCAACCTTATCTGCAAGGCCATGGAAAGAATCATCAAGGAAATTATTAAGAAAGATATAGGAAATCTCTAAATGCTCAACCCACTCAGTTTGGCTTTGTCAGTGGGAAGTCATGCCTTCTTTGAGACAGTCACCAAAGCCCTAGATGAGGGCAAATTAATGCATAAAGTCTACCTAGACTTAGCCAAGGCCTTTGACACAATCCCCTACTCAGGCATCATTGATAAACTCACCTAGCTGGATATCAACCCATATATTGTCAGGTGGGTTGCAAACTGGCTCACCGATAGACCTTATATGGTCAAAATAGGGGACTCCACCTCCTCCAGCAGATCTGTAACAAGTGCTGTTCCACAGGGATTTTTTCTGGGACCCTACTGTTCAGAATCTACTTCTCTGAAGTACAGGCTAAAACTAAAGGACTGTGGCTGACAAAGTTTGCTGATGACTGCAAACTGGGGACAATCATTGAAACCCCTAGTGATGTCAACATCCTGCAAGAAGGTCTTATGCAGACTAATGACTGGTGTCAAAGTCATGGTCTTAAACTTAATGCAAAAAAATGCATTATCATCCCCTTCAGCAATACTCTAAGCATGCAGTCACTGGTAAGAGATCTGGGCATACAGGTTGGCAGCAACCGTAACTTTGATCACCATGTCTCCACAGTGGTAAGAAGGGCATTTTATATTGCTCATCTCATAAGTAAGGGCTTTGCCCCCAGAAAAAGAGTTTATAACCCCCCCTGTACTCTTCCCTCATCAGGCCAATAATAGAGTGGAATTCTCCCTTTGGTATGTTCCTCTCCAAGCACCTGCAGCAATTGGAGAGACCACTAAGGTTCCTTACAAAGAAAATTCAGGGTCTTCATGATCTATCTTATGCGTTCAGATTGAAATCATTGTCACTTTACTCTGTGTCATGCAGACTGCTCAGAGGTAACCTAAACCTGGTATGTGATATCAGCAGAACTTGCTGGAGAGACAGATTTGTCTCACAGAGGTTATCCCACTTTTAGAACAAGCTTCCTTTTCATGTTAAACAGGGCTCCTTGTTGGCCCTATTTAAGCGTAATTTTGATTATTAAATGGGTAACTGGAAATTAACCCCGGGGGTTCCACCTGTGTCCGTCTTGGACAGGGGCAGTAATTGCTGATTTTAGTTGTCTGCTTGAAGCAGACACCCTTGGGAACACAAGTTGAACTTGGCTAGACTTGTAAGGGCCCTGGGGCCTTTATCCTAGTAAACTCCTATGATCCTATGATTTGTTTACTGGGAAAGTCCGACTGGGACAGAGCCCATTTTCAGCGGAGGCCCAGGGAGCAACACTCCAGATGCATGTCTTTGGAATGTGGGAGGAAATTGGAGCACCTAGAGGAAACCCATGAGAATGCAGGGAGGACATGCTGACTCCACACAGAAGGCACCCCAGCTGAGAATCAAACTAGACAACCTCTTGCTGTGAGAATACAATGCTAACCACTGCACCACTACATTGCCCATGTTATTCCACATAGGCATTTGTTTTTTATGCCTCCTTTTCTCATCTGTCCTGCTACCATTACCTGTCCACTACTAGCTTGATTAACTTTTATACTGCCTCCTCCACTCCCTGTACAATTCACTCTCTCCTAGTTTCAACTAACTTTCTTCATTTTAAAGTTAATATCTCTAGACATTCTATTCCATGAGATCCATCCAACCATCCATCCATCCATCCACAACCCCTTTTTTCCCATTTTGCCCATGAGTCTGAATGTCACTTCAACAGTGAGAATCATCTTGTGCCAAGGTTTACACAACTAGATGGCTAGCCCTTCTACTGTAGATTCTTTCATACCACATACACTCATGCACACTCACTCCTATGGGCAATTTAGAGTGTCCAGTCTACTTTCTGCATGTCTTTAGAATGTGGGAGGAAACCAGAGCACCTACAAAAGCACAGGGAAGACATGTAGAATCCACACAAGGCACACAGCCAAGAATCAAAATGCGGAACCTATTGTGTGAGGCAACAGCACTATCCACTGCACCACTGTGCCATCCCTGCACATACCTATATGTTTATTCTCCTTAATATTTTTCATATTATCTGCAATCAGCATTTTCCCAAATTTTATTATTTGCTTAGGAGTTCCATGATGTTTTACCATGTTTTCTGAATGCAGCGTTGTATTATTGATATTGAGTTGTTTACATATGGTATATCTACTTTTCTGCTTTTGTGCCTTTGTGGCCTGGATTGAGCCTGAAAGGGTCATCAGGATACTATACTGACCTGGTTGCCAAATGTGATAAATAAAACAAAATATAATATAAGTGCAAGTACTGTAGTGTATGGAATGCTGTGAATACACTCCAAAATCAGAAAAAAATAAACCTGTTTTCCCTCACATGGTGAATTTATTGGCATCCATACCTCAAAACCCTCTGTATTAAATCATAGAGTACATAGAATAACTTCTAATGAAATATTGGTAACACTTACACATTTTCACCCGTCATAATTAAAATTAAGATGGTTTTAGACTCCTACAATGATTCATGAATATAACATATTTATTTATATAGGCTGTTTTTCCAAGATGCTATACCTTTTGTTTACTTATTAAAATGATGTATCTAGATTTTTAATCCATCTGCATTGGTGCTGATGCTGTATGACTCATAAGCTGCAAATGATGCATTTGTTTATATCTATACTATCTGTAAACTGTACACATTTGCTTTTTCCTTTTTATCAGCTATATAGTATATTATACAGTATTTACCTTTGCATGGATTGTTAGTATAAAGGGTCTTTCTCTTATTTACTCACTATGCCAGTTAACAAACATCCAATAATTAGAGGAGAAATAGATTATGAGGGTGCTCACATTATGGAGAGAAAGACATATCTCAGATGATTGGAGAATAAGCAGTCTGGTGCTCACATACAAGAAAAAAAGGTGGCATTCACTGCCATAGGCAGTACAGAAGTATCAAACTCCTGTCACATTGCATTAAAGTGCTAGAGAGGATGACTGGTAAACAAATCTGGAGTGTAATAAGATGTACAATAGGAAATGAGCAGTTCAGATTCAAATCAAATACAGCACAACTGACCGGATATTTGTAGCGAAATAGATAGAGGAGAAGAAGCTAGAGATGAGGAAATTGACCAACTGGGCATTCCTAGATTTGAAGAATCCATATGAGAAGGTCTCAAAAAAGCTAATTAGGGCAGTCCTGCAATGATATATAGCCCCAGAATCATTCGCAGTGGCAGAAAAGGGTATACTGCCAGCCCAGCTATCTGGAATTTTGTAAATAATTATATGTAATTTGTGAATGTCAACATGATTCATATCAGATACTTTTGTTACAAATGTATTAGAACTGTATGTCAGGTGTATATTAAACTGCTGGTACAGAAGTGTGTGTTGAAAAGGCTCTTGCAAAGTGCCTAAAATGTAACTGCAGCATACCCTACTGGAATAGAACAGAAATGTACCTGCACTATTTTAACTGTTTAGATGTATATATTTTAACAGCAGAAACTGGAATACAGAAGGTTAACTTCAGAATAATCACTGAAATTAAATTACTTTATGGCCAGGCTATAAAAAGATGTTATCTTTCAGTTTCAGTGCAGCAAGAGACACAATATCTATAACTAGAGAGCTTTCTGTATTGTCTTAGAAGTGTTTTATTGTTGTATGACTTCCACCATTTGCTACAGATCTGAGGTCTATGTATTTTCACAGGTAGGTGGTAAATACTTCTAGCTTCCAGCAGTGGGGGGTTTCACCTGGGATAGAGTCAGATGATAATAAATGAGGTCATTCTCAAGCTATCCCAGCAGTAATATTTAAGATATTAATTTAAGAACTCTCTGAGAGCGGGATATCATTCTGTAGTCTGCCTTGGACCTGACAAGAAGACCCATTCACCACACAGTAAATGCACTAGGGTATAATAATTCTCTTAGATATAGTCAGAAATATCGTAAAGCTTAATTTAGATGTGTCTTTATTTGAGACTATCCTGCAATGTTGCTTTAAATATTTCCTGAGATTTTGAACTCTGCTGCCACTGTAAATATATACTGACTATTTTCTTGTTCTTTTAATATATATTATTAAATATATTTAAACCTTTCATTGTGGCTGATCTGTCCAGAGATATTTAAGTTATGAGAGTACTTGGATATTTACTTGGTGACACCGTGCGGGTCAATCCTAATAGCCTTGCTCTTGGTCAAACTACCATTTGTATTAACAGTAAGATTGGACACCCATTGTTAAGGGCCTTAAAGCAGCTGATAAGGTGTTGGCTGGTGGCAGTGATAACTGCCTTATAGTCTGGATAAAAGGGGGCATAGCTAGTAAACCTATACCAGCCTTTCCCTGGTGTGTGTGTGTGTGTGTGTGTGTGTGTGTGTGTGTGTGTGTGTGTGTGTGTGTGTGTGTAAATCAAACCTCAAAGAGAGTGTGTGTCAACTACTTGGGCAGGGACACAAAGCACCGGTTGGACAGAGAGGGTGCTGGAGGTCTTGGCTTGTCTGCTCAGGTGAGATCTCAACTCTATAGCTGTGAACATGGGCAGTATTACTGGGGATCTGGAGAAAGTGGGAGAAACCAGCCCCAGACTGACTGTGGTCTCTGTGCTCTCTTAAGGGAAATTGCACTTGATGCAGAGAGCTGCATTGGAAATAGTGTGTGTATAACTTGCCATCCTCCCACTGTATGTCCCCTACTGGTGCTAGTGGTGAGGGTTTAGGCTCCTTGATTACTGGTCCAGTGGTGGGGCATTACAGACAGTATTAGTGCAAGCTACGTACAAGGACACAATGAAACAAATACAAACAGTGTTTAGACATTCAGAGAGGTTCCCATAGAGAGTGGGAATGCATCATGGCTCAGCTCATGCTGATGATGGATTACATTACCAAATAGGGTGGAGGGAACAGATCAATAAAAGTATTAAATGCAGTCAATGTGGCATTGCAAGAAAACTTTGAACAGGGACCTCAACAAACGACATACGAATGAAATGCAAATCCAAATGCATATGGGATGAAAGTAAGTGCAGCCAAGAAAGTTGTCATGACAGCAAATGGGGGAAAGAAGAAGAAGTTGAACATTGATTTGAAATTGTTTTGAAAGAGAAAAGAGTGGAACAGGTTAACATCTAAAAGGATCTGTGAGGGGTGGTTGAGGAGAAGGAAATGTGAATGAAAAGATCAAAGCTAGAATCAGAAGGGCTGCAGCCAACTGGCACAGTGCTCTAGTGTGGAGTGTGACAGAAGAATGCCAAAGAACCTGAAAAGTAAGATGCACAAAATAGTGGTGCAACCAGTACTTTTATAAGGTACTGAAACATGAACAGTGAAGGCAGAACAGGTGAGGAAGCTATGGATAATCTAGATGGAAATAGGGTTGTCATAATGGTTAAGGTGTTTATCTAATGAACACAAGGTACAGGGTTTGGTTCTCACCTTAGGGGAAATTGCCTAGGCTTACAATAGGCCAGAAGGTCAAGATAGTCTAGTACTTACCTATGAAGTGTCTGAAATGGGAGGTAGGATGCACACTGTAGGAAAGACAAAAAAATAATGATATCAGAGCAGAAGCCAAAGTAGGTCCAACTGCAGAGAAGGCAAAAGAGAGCAGACTACAGCTGTTCTTTCACATGCAGAAAAGTTGATGATGAAGATTTAATAGTGACATGAAGAAGACAAGTGAAAACAAGAATGTTTAGCAAGGAAATGGACAGATTACATGACAGAAGACCCACAACAATCAGGTTTGACTGTTGAAGAAGGTAGGAGAGTGACCTTAAAGTGAGAGACATGGCAACAGTTGATACAACTCACCTCCACGCAGAAGGTGGTTGATGATAATGATAATGATCTGAGACATTGTAATTCTCTTTCTAGTAAAGGTAGCATGCTCTTACTCTTACAAAGATCATTTCCCAAGGCCTTAGTTTCTTCAGCTGTCAGGGCAAATACTCACTCAAATTGTTATTTTTTTAACCTACCTTACCACAGATGAACAACTTCACTTTTCATTCGCCAGGTCTACCGGTCCTACATTAACCTCTTGAGCCAGTGAAGAGATCAGGGACACTAGTGTAGCATCATGCTGCTGCTGGTGTTGTGGGGTGTACCCTATAATCCCCACCACATTGTGGCAGCCTTGAAAGCTTCTCGGTTGCTGCCTTCAGGATGTGCATGCATTCTTTTGCTTATATGCAACCTGCTGACCAAGCAGTATACGCTTCTCTGTCCCCAAGATGGGCAAGCTGGCATTGGTCACACACTCCTATTTTCTATTGCCTTGTCCCTCTAGTGCCCATACCACATGGGTCATCTGGGGCACAGTGTATCACAGGGCCAGGTGTTGTTTTATTTATGAATTTATTTATTTTTAATCTCATTGGAGGACTATTTGAAATAAAGGTTGGCACATGCCATATTCTCTTTGAGAGTGTAGAACCTCCAAAGTTTATAGCCTGCTTCTGTATCCTATAATAATAAAATAAGAACTTTCTTGAGCATCTGGAACACATGATTATTATTCTTAACATAGTATTTCCCAGATACTACAAATATCAACATATGATCTGAAAACCTCATCATCTGACACCATCCTTTTACCACCCCTGGTTACTATAAGTAATATGTATAATAACCAACCAAAAATGCTAAACATCTGCCTTAAATTTCTTTCATTTTTTGCAGTCTACTCACTTTTTGGTGATAATACATGCAATGCTAGTCAATTAAATCCCATTTCCTATATGTGTACTTTTGGCTAACCAACATAACCTGATTTTACCCAGTATATGGCTCCAAGGGGCAGAAGAATGTCATGGATTTGTGCCTGTGCCTTGATTATTATACAGACTGCCTTTGTCCATAAGAGCCATAGGTGGTACCCCAGGTGTGAATTTGTGAATCTCCATGCATCGATCCAAACTGGTCTTTTAGGAGCCAGGGAAGTTTATTTATTTATTTTATTTATTTGCATTTTGTTTACCGGGAAAGTCCACTGCTCCTACAGAACCCATTTTCAGTGGAGGCCCAGGAAGAAAAGCTCCGCATTACAAGAAATGAATAATTTGATTTAAAAATTTTAAATGACAAAGAATAAATATAGACAAGAACATTCTATGAGTGAAATGAACAAAAGTACAATCTTAACAATCAATGTAAAATAAGGATGTACATAGCTTACTGTATCTATAATCTCTAACTACAGAAGTACTATCTCACACAAAGGCAGTGTTGACAAGAGGTAGGGTGTCATACTCTGTTTAACGTTAATAGGAAGCCTATTCCAAAGAATGGGCAATCTCTGAGAGACATATCTGTCTCCCAGCATGTTGACTTTAATTGGCTGACTAAGGTTAGATCCTTAGATGGGGTGACCCTTGCGCTGTTTGACTTGTGGATGAATAGCAGCTTAATCATGACTGGATTTGAGAATGCCTTGTATGTCAGGCATAGGTCACCCCGTAATAGTTGGTAGGAGACAGAGTAAAGGACTAGGGCTTTTAGAATATCCACATTGGACATGTTGTTTACACCCTGTGTTTTTTCTATAAGGAACCTCTGAGGTCACTCCAGCTGCTGTAAATGTCTAGTCAAGTACATGCCAAATGATGCATTGAACTCGACTATTGGTCTAATGAGGGCTGAGTACAGCAGGAGTAAAATTTACTTTGATCTCGTGCCATACCTTTACTTATAAGTTGTGTCACATAGAAGGACTACATCACTAGTCTGGATACATGGCAAAGTTCAGGCTACTATCTATGTACCTAGATTTCTCACTTCTGAGTCTATTGTTAGGCGTGTGCTATTGATGTTGCAGTTTGTGGCGCTATTTGACATCCCAAAGGGTATGATAATGCATTTATTTCACATGCAGTTTTAGGACATGGTTCTGGCACCAATCTTTTGTCTGATGTACACCCTCTAAAAGATAGCTACATCACTGGGGGATTCAGTGATAGCCCCCTACTTGCAGTTGTTGGCAGACTTTGTCATCCAGAGGCCTTCAACATTAGCCTTGACTTCAGAGAAGTATATTCTGAATAGGAGTGGTCCCAGTACTGAGCCCTGTAACACACCGCTAGTAACTTGCCTTTTGCTGGATCTGGATTCACCCACTTTAACCATGTGTCCTATCTGTGAGCCATGAGATTCCTAGAGCTGGAGAAAACATATGACAAGGTCCCAAGAAATCTGATTTGGGCAGTCCTGTAGTGGTTCAAAGTCCCAGAAACATTAGTAGAATTAGCGCAGTCTATGGTTAAGGACCCAGTGACTCAAGTATGAGCGGTGCTCAGTCTCACAAAGGGGTTCCCAGTGGGAATGGGTGTGCATAAGGTCTCAGCTCAGAGCCCACTACTGTTCATACTGATGATGGACTATATTAGCAAATAAATAGGAGGGGACAGATCAACAAAGTTGTTATATACAGACAATGTGACATTATGGGCAGACTCTGAGCAAGAGCTTCAGCAAATGATAGTGGAATGGAATGCAAAACTGAAGGTATATGGGATGAAACTGGGTACAGATAGGACAGTTGTAATGGCAGCAAATGGAGGAAATCAGAAGCTGAGAATTGAGGTAAAAGGGAAGATAGTGGAACAGGTTGACAGCTTCAAGTATGTGGGAGGGGTTATTGAGGAGAAGGGAAGTCTGAATGAAGAGGTCAAAACTAGAATCAAAGGGGCTGCAGTCAGCTAGTACAAAGTATCAGGTGTAGTGTGAGATAGAAGAATGCCAAAGAAGTGGAAAAGTAAAGTGTACAAAACAGTGGTGTGACCAGTACTGCTGTATGCTACAGAAACCTGAGCAGTAAAGGCAGAGCAGTTGATGAAGATAGAGGTGATGGAAATGAAATGCTTGAGGTGGGTGGTAGGATGCACACTGTGGGACAGACAAACAAATGAGGACATAAGAGCCGAAGCTAAAGTAGCTCCAGTTGTAGAAAAGATCAATTTGCAGAAAACATTAGATAGAATAGCTTACAGTGTTTCTGGCACATGTGTAGAAAAGCAGAATTCGATCTAGTAAAGAAGATGTGGGACAGACAGGAAGAAGGCAAGAGGAAATGAGGGTGTTCAGCAAAGAGGCAGCTGGATTGTGTGAAAGAAGACCTGTGACAGTCAGGCACGAGTGTGGCATTCAAATGAGAGAGAGCGTGACAGTTAGCACCCCAACCCCATGTAGAAAATGGAAAAAAGGGTGTTTTTGGTGATGATGATAATGATTCTGAATTTATTTAAAATACCTGAGTGAGGAATTGTATCAAATGCCTTGGACAGGTGGAGATACGCTGAATACACTGTTTGCCATTATCCATGGCCTTAGTAACTTTCTCAAAGAAATCCACCAGATTCAATATGCATGACCTTTACTTTACAAAGCCAAACTGGGTCAGGTCAAGTGTTTTGAGGTTTTCTGTGTCATTATTTATCAGGTCCATGATTATTCTTTTCATGGTCTTACACTATAAGACTAGTCAAACTTATGGTTCTGTAATTTCTCAGGTCAGTAGATGGTCCCCCTTTATGCAGAGGCATGAATGTTGCTGTCCTCCACTCTATTGAGACAAAACCAGTCCAGAGACCTGATAAGTCCTGATTTAGGCTGTTTAACAGGCAACTTGGTATATCATCAGTCCCCATTTAAGCCATGTTTTAGCTTTAGATACCACAGTATCAGCCTGTTCTTTGGTGATAATTGACAGCAGAGTGGTGGAGGGAAATTCTTGGGGGAAAACTGGGGGTGATGGGGTAGTGAAGTTTGAGCTGAATTTGTCAATCAGCAGATTTGCTTTATCTTCTGGCTAAGTATAGGTAATGCCATCTACAACTAATTCTGCACATTGTTGGGTGTTGCCCTTAAGATTGTAATCATAACTCAAAAATGCATTATGGCTATGCTTTCAGATACTTGAATAGTTCCCTGATTCACTTGTTTAGACTAATGAGAGTGGTTTGTTTTTGCAGCTTGACCTGGGTTTATTTTAGTCTAGTACTGCTGCTTCTATGCACTTGTTTATACGGTCATACAGTGCTTTTGTGTACACCCCTGCATAGGTTTCTGTGTTTTCTAGATTTGGGGGGGGCTTGGAAACTAGCTATGCCATCTCTGAATAGGGGTAGTTTACCGTAGTTCTTAACATTTTTGTAGTAAGCTGGGGGGACTAGTTTTACCTTTATTTCAAGAGAGAGCACTTTGTGATCTGATCTTACAAGTGAAGACATCTCATGGGAGGGTGCAGTACTCTCCCATATTTGTGAGTTCCAGATCTAGGATATTTCATACCCTAGTGGGAGTGCAGACTAGCTGCTTCAAGGCATTTGAATTTATAAAGTCAAAAAAGTTTTTGGCCTGCATGTTTGTGGTCATGCATGCCTACCAGTTAATGGTGGTGTAGTTAAAATCACCCATGCATATGGTATTGGGCTGCATGGTGAGTGATCCTAGTAACTTCAAATATGATGCATGGGCTTCTTAGTTCATTGTGGGGGACCTATAGCTAGAATATGTTAATGGATATTTCCCATTGTTAGCTGGACATGTAGTAGCTTAAGCATAGTATATAGTTTGATCAGCCCTGAGGTGTGCTTATCCTTTATGTAGATAGATACACCTCTGCCTTTTGCTCTTTCATGTTTCGTGCATGGTCAGAACATATGAAAGGCATTATAGACATGCACTGCCTGAGTGCTTTCCATGGCTTTGAGCCATGTTTCCATAATTACACAGATGTCAGCATTCTCCGGGTTGAGGAGAGCTTCCAGGGGGTAATGTTTCTTGTTGAGGCACTATATGTGGGATAATGTTTTGGCCAGTGTCTGAAAACCTAGTGGTGATGAGTGAAGAATATCCCTGACAAAGCAGCGTGGCCTGTTAACCATGTCATCCCAGGCTGACAAGTATTGAACTCCTTTGGAATGACACCAATAGCTAAACCAATTGCTAAAGTCAAGCATTTTGTGATGGTATTGTGGCAACATCCTCAGAGACAGTAGAATACTGTTCAATGCTAGGCTCATAACCGCCTGTGACAAATATTCTAAGAACTCAATCATGTCTCTCTCCATGTAGTCCAAGGAGGTACATAGGTTCATAGGTGTGTACTAGGCGAATGGCCCTGGAGCCTTTACAAGCCTAGCCCATAGAAGTGCCCTGGTATCATGCCGCCGTTAACTCCCAGTGCCTCTTTCAAGCAGAGCCACTGGAGTGATCCCCGGGGTGAACTTTCTACTTCCCATCCACTCATCAAGATTCCTCCTGAAAAGGTCCAGTGAGGTGCTCTGCTTGACATGTATGGAAATTCTATTCCAGAGCATGGGCAGTCTCTGGGTTATGAACCTGTCCCTCCAGCATGTTCTGTTTATTGTGGTAGTGATGTTGCGATCCCTGGAGCGTGTGGTGTGGAGGGACTGGGATTTCTTTAGGTGTAACATTTCTAACAGGGCTGGGTCAGACATGGCTTTGTAAGTCAAGCAGAAGATCGCCTCTTAATAGATAATATGAGACAGAGAAAAGCTGAAGTTTTTTGAGTCTGTCCATGTAGGGCATGTGTTTAAGGCCTAGGATCCTCTTATTGAGGTACTTTTGTGGCCTTTCCAGCTGCTGCAGGTGTTTAGTGAGGTACATGCCAAATAGGGCATTATACTCAATGATCTCAGCTTATTCATGTCTACATGGACTATGACTGACTCAGACCAGTACGTAGGGGTAAGTGACATGAGTGTTTGTGTGATCTGGTGGATCCTGGCACCTGACAGGCAACTAACTGTAACCTTCTCCTTGTCCAGCCTGATGAGAAGAACATTAGTGTATCTCATGATACAGTCTCCTATGAACAGAATATTGGGTTGTGGAGTGTATCATCTGGGTCTATATTAAAAACTTGAACGTTTACTTACCTGAACACCTAAACTCCAATGGACCTTAGGGTTAGGGTGCGGGTTAAGGTAAGTGCATAGATGGTAATGTATGTTAGATTTAGTGTAGGGTTAGAAGTAGGGTTTTATTAAGCGTATGTGTGTGGATTATTTAGTTTGTTGGGTATAGTTTTGTAAGGTAAGTGTGTGATAGTTATGGACCTTAGGGTTAGGGTGTGGGTTAAGTTAAGTGCATACTTGGTGGTATATGAAAGATTTAGTGTAGGGTTAGAAGTAGGGTTTAGTTTAGGGTTAGAAGTAGGGTTTAGTTTAGGGTTAGAAGTAGGGTTTTGGTTAGTGTATGTATGTGGTTTATTTAGTTTGTTTCTGTAGGTAGTATGTAGAGGGTGGTGGGATGGGACAGCTATGACATTTCGAGTTTTTGAATTTTGCAGTTTAGGGAGTTCAGTGTATTTGCGATTCGCAGAATATGTGTCGGCATTTTGGTGTTCGGGTAAGTAAACTTTCGAGATTTTGATATAGACCCGTTTCATCCTATGGACTTGGTAGTTGTGACATCATGAGATGTAGCTTTATGTGCTGTGATGGGAATTGTCTTGTTTGTGTTCATGTGGAGGTTCTGAGGACTGCACCTGAGAGGCCTTTGCTGTTTCAGTAAGTTAAATGTGAGCACCTTTGCATATGTGTCTCTATGTGTGTGGTCCTTTGTAGGTGTGGTCAGTGATCCGTGGGAGTTTCTGACAGCCTGTTTGTTGCTTTTAGTCTCTGTATGTGAGTGTCTAACCTCCAGTATCAATCTGTAACCACATCTCTTACATACTGTATTTGACTGTTTGAGAATTAAGTGATTGTCTGTATACATAAGCCAATTGTTGCATTGTCTCAGGATGCCTATGTCCACCAAGATGGATGCAGAGATAGCAGGAAAATGCTCATACATGGTTGCAGGTCCTAATGTGTACTTGCAAGGGATAAGAGTAGAGGGTGTTTGTAACCAGATAAGAGAAGGGTACCTACTTGGTGTAATGTGCAACTAACCCAACCAACAATGCTGCCCAGTGCCCATACCAGATGCTCTCTGAACAGCAATAGTCCTGGGTAATAAAGTAAGGTAAGGTAGATCTAAATAGTCTTAACTAAATGCATAAATGCTACTTAATGTGCAAAGTACACTTGTGGTGATTGCATGTATACAAGGCACCATTAACTGCTGCTGCTGCAAGATTACCTTTGCACAAATGTGAGGCTTACATACAATCAGAAAAAAACAGGTTTTGCCCTAACTATACCTTAAGGCCAATCAGGTAATCACACAATGAGCTTTCCACCAACAATTCCTAACTCCTCTAGGTTAAATCAGCCCTCTCCTGCCACGAAGGTGCAGACATTGACCCTATTACTGCAAACTGACTGGTTTGGAACCCAAATGTTAAGGAGCCACAAACATATGCCTAATACTAACTTAGAAACACTGGATATAATGGATTTCAGTGCAGAACAGCAGCCCTTATATATGTTTGTACCTGTACAGGGGACTGGCACAGAGAGCCGCTTTGTGCAAATGTGCCGACTTTATACCAGTACTGTAAATACAGAAAATTAACTACCGAGCTCTTTGGCCAATAAAATGACTACACTTAGAGCCCTTTTGTGCACTTCACAACTCAGATAGACCAGGTAAACACCTACTGCCACTAGATGAATAATCCCAGTTCTCCTAATGTATAAACACAGTAAAAGAGTGTCCATAGTGAAATGCTACAACAAGGCAATAAGTAATTCAAAATAACAGCAGTGTACTTTAAACAGCTTTTAAAAGTGTGATTATTCAATGAAAGTACTTTGTAGAAATGATCCAAGAGCCACTCAATTGTGCAGAATTTATAGACACTAAAGACAAGGTAAGCTAATTAATAAGCCCTCCTTTTCTGTTGACATAGCTATAAAATTAGCTTTGTTAAGAATATTCTTTGATTTTGACAACTCACCGTTTCCTTCTTACATTGATTCTCCTCTAAGCCGCACTTCATCATCCAAATACATTATTCATGAATTAATAAGCAGATACTTTTCTAATAAATTTAAAAAATATGAGTATGTTGGTTATCTTTATTAGGAACATATAATTCACATTTCATTGTATAAGTAGTTTTAAAAACAAATCACATACATACCTATATCTGGTATCCCTACCTAAGAATATTTTAAATGTACTGTTTTGATAAAAATAGTTTAAACATTAGAATAATATATAACAAGAGCACAACATACATGTCTTCACTGTTTGAACATGTAACAGACTAGTAGCAATTAGAGAAGTTTTAATAATATAATGTAATGTACTATACTATAATATAATATAACAACACAATATAACAACATGGTATGTCTTTCGGCTTTTCCCGGTTAGGGGTCGCCACAGTGGAACTCCGGTCCGCTAATGATTGGCAATTGATTTTTACATGCTAAGTTGCCAGCCCTAATGCGCAAACTTCAACAAAGGTACACCCATTCACGCATGTCTCCACGAAGAAGACGCTCTAGCTGAGAGTTGAACCAGACAGCGTCTTTCTGTAAGGCGACAGCGCTACCGCAGCACCATCACCGTGAATACAATATAACAACATAATATAATATAATATAATATAATATAATATAATATAATATAAAACAACCCACCCAGCAAGTGAATAGGCTACAAATAGAAAACTTTCATTTGATTCATGTGACCACATTTTTACATCTATTTAGAAGTGCAGCTTTTTAATATTAGTGTGTAGTGCAACAGGTAGCACACTTGCTTTTGGTGCTGGTGGAATAGAATGCTGTGGGTTCTATTCACTCTCAAGGTGATTTGATTGCTGACATGGCAGTGTGGCATTTGGGATGCTGCACTCCTCAGTGTGTCATCTTTCAGATAACAAGTTAAACTGAAGCCCTGTTTTCTTGAATAGCTTATATTGGATATAATTGGTGGATGTAAATGATCCCACATCACCTACTAAAAAGAGTAGCATAAGGTCTCTGATGCCCTGGCTAAATTTACCTAATAGTAGAAATACCACTTCAGGTCTTCCCTGAAAATAGGACATTAGCCTAATGGGACTAACCCAGTCAACAAAGAATAAATAAAAATAAAATAAAAATGGTCTTTAGATTAATATTGTATCCTTAAAAGGAAAGTGCAACTAGAATTTTTGGTTTCATGTTGATGTTATTCAGTAATGATTGTTTTCAGGCCTGTCTGCAGTCAGTAAATGCATTTTTAAAATTGGTAGAAAATGTATAAGCATTTACATATTTTTTAATGAAAGAAGATAATTTATATTCTCTCAGAAGGTCCATTTTGTGTTAATGTTGAATTTAGCTAAGTAAGTGTTACAAGAATAGAGCAGCTATCCTTGTTTGTTTTATCTAGAATAAAATAACATTCTACTGCTAAGCTTAAAGTACACTTTTACATTAATATAGAAGCATTGTTTATAAATGGGAGGGGCAGGACCAAAATATGTGGGGAAGGTCAGCATTTTTTCCACACTTACACTTTATTATTTGAGAGAAAAGAATATAACTTCCAATAAGAGGAATAAAAGTGGCACTTACTATAAAACA